>NC_138863.1:84970315-85162784 GCF_965194805.1 Balaenoptera borealis
GTATGGAAGTTTCTAGACGGCTACTCACAACACAGCAGCAGCTGGTGTCCCTCAGAGCAAGGGCTAAGAGAAAGAGACAGAGGGAGATAGCAAGAAACAGAGAGATCAGGTCTTTTTGTAAGCTAATTTCATAGGTGACATTCCATTAGCTTTTTATGGATTTTTTTTTATTGAGATAATTGTAGTCACATGCAGATGTAAGAAGTTGTATAGAAAGATCCCATGGCCCCTTTGTCCAGTTTCCCCCAGTGGTAACATCTTGCAAAACTACAGTAAAATATCACATCCTGGATATTGACATTGACATAATCCATAAATCTTACTCAGATTTCTCCAGTTTCACTTGTATTTTGTTGCATATGTAGTTAATTCCAGACAATTTTATCACATGTGTACGTTTGTGTAACCACCACCATAGCAAGATACTGAACAGTTTCATCCACACAATTATTTCTCATTTTGCTCTTTTATAATCATACCCACTTCTTTCTCCCCATTCTACTCTGCCCCTAACCCCTGGCACCCACTAATCTGTTCTCCATTTCTGTAATTGTGTCATTTCAAAATTATTATATAAATGGAACATTCAGCATGCAACCTTTTGGGACTGACTTTTTTCACTCAATAAAATTCTCTGGAGATTCGTCAAGCAGTATGTATCAATAGTTTGTTCCTGTTTCTTGCTGACTTGTATTCCAGGGAAGGTGTGTAACACTGCTTGTTTAATCATCAACATGTTGAAGGACATATAGGCTAATGTCAATTTTTTACTATTATGAATAAAGCTGCTACAAACGTTTGTGTACATGTTTTTGTGTGAAAATAAGCTCTTATTTCTCTGGGATGAATGCCTAGCGGTGCAATTGCTGGTTAATTGCATGCTTAGTCTTATAAGAAATATCCCAACATTTTTGCAATATTCTTTTTGTTAGAAGTGAGTTGCTAGGTCTACCCACACTCAGAGGGAATTTATAACAAAAATGCACGCACAGCAGGAGGCAAGGATCAGTGGGGGTCATTTCAGAGGTTGCCTAATACCTATCTTTGCTACCCCTTCAAGGTGTTTGAAGTTGTGTCTCTGTTTCTCTCAGATATGAAACCTTTTTATAAAATAGCCTTAAGGTGAAACCAAGCAGACCCAGATCGATTCCGGTTTGTGAAAATGCTTTGGTGAATTCTCCAATATTTCTGAATTTGATACTTCAGCTAACTCTTCTGCTTTTTGCTTAGCAAAAGACTTAAGTTGGGTCTATTTAAATAAGGGATAGGTCTGTGCCTGGCTAAAAAGATGACACACATTAAATTGCTGTGAAAGCTTCAAGATGAGAGCTGGGCTTTGGGCAGAGACAAACTTACTTCCCTTTCTTAATCTGACTCCTCTTCCAACCTACACCAAGTCTTTCTGTCCAGGTTAGCAATTTGAATCACACCATCGCTCTGCATCTGCCATCTGCCCCAGGCAGCATCTTCTGTCCCACCCTGGTCATCCTGGGGAGGACTTGAAACAGCGATTCCACACTTGTCTCCCACACCAATTTCTCTGATGATTTGGAGAACTTAGGTGCATAAGCATGGAGTGACAGTAAGGGCTTATTTGTGCCTAATTCTGAATAAGGAAGATTAGTAAAAATTCAGTCAAATTGTTGTCACTCATAATGTGTACCACATAAATATTAATCTAAATAATCACAATCAAAAATGTCCAAACAATATTATGCAATTGAGCCCAACATCTTAATAATATTCTTAACTTTTTTAAAGAGATACATTAAGAATAAATTTAGAAACAAATATTAACCTTAAATGTGAACATTCTATTCCAAACGAAGATGTGACTGGAAATAGTTATTTCTGTCTGTTAATTTCTCTCTTGCTTAACATCACTGTTGGTAAGTTCTCGTCAACCCTCATCATTCCCCACTCTGTTCCTCACAGCGAAGGTCCACTGCTAAATCTTCCACAGAATGTATCCTACAGCACATCCTATTCATTGATCTAATCCATCTTACTTTTATCACACTCTGCTTTTTTTTTTTTAAAGGTTTGCATTTTTTCTTTTTTAATTTATTTATTTATGGCTGTGTTGGGTCTTCGTTTCTGTGTGAGGGCTTTCTCACTTGCCGTTGTGGCAAGCGGGGGCCACTCTTCATCGCGGTGCGCGGGCCTCTCACTATCGCGGCCTCTCTTGTTGCGGAGCACAGGCTCCAGACGTGCAGGCTCAGTAATTACGGCTCACGGGCCCAGTTGCTCCGCGGCATGTGGGATCTTCCCAGACCAGAGCTCGAACCCGTGTCCCCTGCATTGGCAGGCAGACTCTCAACCACTGCGCCACCAGGGAAGCCCACACTCTGCTTTTTTATTTTTATTTTATATTGGAATATAGTTGATTAACAATGTTGTGCTAGTTTCAGGTATCACACCTTGCTTTTGACTCCTGTTTCTCTGCTGATTAGCCTCAAAGTCACCTTATATTCAGACCATGGCCTCAGACATCAATGTAGTAAAAAAATAGTGGAGTGGACATAACTCGAAATAAGGCAGGGCAGGTAATCACAGCAAGTCCTGGGAAGTTAGAAAAAAAGTCAGACAGGTACAATCCCATTTACAATTCAGACATCACGAGTTTTATTTTCTCTAATCTACCATCCTTTTATGCTGCTAGGTCTTTATATACATGTTTCCTTCAGCTTAAATATTCTTCTGCCCATGTTCACTTTGCTAATTCTTTTCTGGTCACTGTTCAAACATCCTTTCATGAGAAGCCATTCCTTGATCATCCAGACCAGGTTAGATACCTGGACATACACTTCCATAGCTCTTTGTCATGGCCGTTTGCAACATAAATCATCATTCTGAGCTCATGTCTAATGCCAGCTTCCCCACTAGCTTGTAAATCCCGGGGAGATAGGTAAAATATTGTTTTATTTACTACTGTATCTCTACATTCAGCACAGTTACTGACACATATTGAGTATTCAATAAATAAATTTTAGGTAGTTAATCATGTCTGAGTTATTCAGTGATAAAAGCCAATGAATTTCTCATAAAATAGGCAAAATTCCAAGCAAGAACCCTGTCAGGATGAGTAGATCTAAGAATGAGTAGCAGGAATCCAGTCACAAGCACTAAGATTCAAAAACATGTCTCTAAACACTAAGAAAATTGCACCAGGGAGAGAAAGATCTCTGTCACAGAGGGACCATGGCACTGGGTACCCCTGTGCAATGTACAAGGGTACATTGTGTGTGTCAAGTTCCTAAGAAATGGAATGTAAGACATGAACTTACTTTCAAATAGTCTTAAGCCTAGTTACAGGAACTGCATATTCCAAACAAAAATAAGATTTATTTGATGCTGAGACATCATATTTTTTTCCACCTATGAACCAGATTTATTCCAGAGACCAAGCCAGTTTTGTGACTGAAGTTGAGGGGTTAGTGAGACGACTCTGGGGATTGAAAGATTGTGTGCAAAGGCATCTGAGCTCACCATGATCTTTCCTATTATAATCAATCATTCTTCAAGTCCCTCTTATTGCACAAAGAGATAACTAAGGAATAGCTTCTTGGAGAATCTCAAAACTTACCCTCCCTTGGGATTCAATATCTACAATTCACTTTTCACTATATCTCCAAAGTTTTTCAATTATGTGTGTATCATACATAAACTTTAATGCTTTCTTTTTCATCTGAGAGTATAAATGTTCATCAGAGTTATTTTTTTTTAGCTTGTCAATCTCTCAGATAAGTGTATACAACCACCCATATGTGAGACAGTGGTGCTAGATGAATTATGCAATTGTGTATGAAGGATAGCTTGCTGGAGATGTTAAAGATAATGTGAAACAAATACTATTTTCCTCTCTTTTGGGAGAAGGGTGCCCATTATAACTGGCACGAAGCATCTAAGCGCTCCATGGAAGCCTCATTGACATTCCCCAACTAAACTACTTTAACTTCAAAGTGTTCTTGTTGTTAAAATCAACTACATTACCTTGATAAATTTCATTTCCTTTTCCAAAGCATCTTAAGTTAAAAGAAAAAAAAGAGGAAGTGAATTTCTATCTACCCGACTAGACCAATAGAGACTAGATAGAAGTTCAATAAAACCATTATAGTTTTTGTAATAAGATTAAATCAGCTCTTGATTGAAGTACACAAGGCACTTTTTGCCAAATTATATTAGGCCCTTGGCAATTGCCACCATTTTAAGGGAAAGGTTATTATTGAAGGCTATTTTCCCATATTACAAACGCTACACTTTGATGAACCCTAAGTGCTGCAAAATATCTCAATGGATGTCTTTGAGAAATGAGTCACTTTTCTGATGGTAGGATAGTTGGTTATAAATTTTCCTGTAAGTTTTATACATGGTTGTTAATTTTCCAAACTGCAACACTGATAAACTAACCCTATTCTAGCTACAATAATTTCCTAAATATCAGGCAGGCCCCTTTCCCTCAGAGTCCTCCATTAGCTGGACATTACTGTTTTTTTCAAGCATTGTATCTATGTTCTATGGAATCTAGATTTTTCCCCTAAATAAGAAAAACTTAATGTTTGTTACTATTTATTTAATAATAAATCTCTTATATATGGAACATAATATATATTTTATCTACTAGTGTCTGTTCTTATTTCTATAAATAGAATCAATGTCCTTTAAAATTGTGAACCATTACTTTCACATCATCTGATATATGATAAGTAAAAAATAAAATCCAGGTTCATTGAAAACTTCATGTATATCAATAGCATTATGACTTTAATGAGGTAGTATTATATTTTTAAAAAACGTTACTTTTATTTCTGGGGAAAAATAATACTAAGTTATTATTTGTATTGAATAGTTACTTCACTTTTTATTACCTGTTAATTGCAATTTGCATATAGAATCAAACTTTTCAATGACAAAAATGTTGTCTAATTCTAAAAGAAAAGATTTTGAAAAATTGGCTATCATAAAAATTTTATTTTTGGTCAAATGTAAATTTTCTCTACGTACCAATACCTCAAGATATTAATTAATCAGTTAATATTAATTAATTGAACTGAAAACATGCTGGTATGAATGACTTTTAAAGCAATACTATATTTTTAATGTTTCAGTTATTTTAATTAGTGTTCTCTGTTAGAAATTTAGGGCACCAATTTGTGAGGATAATCTTCATTTGTAAGAGAGAACACTGAACGCAGATAATCATGGAGCTGGGAACAGCTATGATTGGTGGCATACTTTGAGAGTCCAGAGCTTTGCGATGAATATTGCACTGCTCTGTAACCTGGTATTTTTTTCTCTGTGTCCAGAATCTCATCTTGGTGGCTGGGCTTATGTAGCTCCTTCTTGAAGTAGGCATCAATGCAATGTTTGGGTATTTTCAGTTCAATTTTGGTGGAGGGGGCAATGACAAATTTCTTTTGTGTTCAGCATAGAGAAACTAAATTGAGGACCAGAGATCCAATTACAAGTAGCAAGCTGCTTCAGGAAAGCCACATTTTTGCCTCTGCGGTGACCAGTAGAGTTGATCTGTAAATGACACTATCTCTAAGTTTTCTCACATGGTAACAAAAGGGTTTTTTTCAGTGGCTCAACGGCTTTTCAGTCACCTCTTCAGTAGGATAATAACTAGATATATTGCCAAGTTTGAACACTTGGGTGCCACCATTCTTGTTACCAGCAACTGGCTTGTGACAGTAGCAAGAACCATCCCCTTTTGCCTCTCAATGTTGGATTTAACTGCCGAACTTTTCCTCTTGCACATGGCTTTCCTTGGATGGGGAATACCTGCAGATTCCTCTGACTAAGACAGAATTTCAGCTGTAGTGGGTTTCCCTTTCTTGGGCATTTTTGCACTGTGGTTATCCTTCTTAACCTTGCCACTGACCTCACCTTTCCTTTGCTTTTTCCTCCTTAGTGTCTGGGTTTTCAGCTTTATTTTACCACCATCTTGCATGACAGGAGAGCACAATACAATTTTTGAGAGTCTTTTTCTTCTTACAATTCTAAATAATTAGAATTCTAAATAGTAATATTGATACAATGGTTTCCATCTAGTTTTATTTTTCTTAGTAAAAAATAGAAGTTAAAAATATTTCATTTGGTGAAATCTTGACTCTTAGATCCATTCACTTTATATTACGTTGCTGCGACACAATCAATCTCACATTTCCCCGTATGGCTATACCTATACATATGACAAAATCCAATGTAAGGAAAGGAAATAGTGAAAAAAAGGGGGGGCGGTGGGAGAGTCTAAAAACTAGAACCAGAGATTTTTCATCACCTTTAGTTAATGCTAATGCATTTCTTACAATTCAAATCATTAAAATTCCTAACAGTGTTTTCTGGAACCAACAGTTGTGAGCGTATTGTCAGCACTGCAAGCAAGCATTCAATGTGAGTTTCTATTTTAATAGAAATCTTGATATGCTCTTTATCATATACATGCTACATAAAATAAATGGGATTTTTCTAGAGTTCCTTTTTTCTCTCTGTAATAAACAGGAGTACCAATGAATGATGGAGTTGAATACCCTGCTGTTTATTTCTATGTTGCAGAAAACATAGAAAGGGCATCAAAAATAACTAGTGTTTATAGTACTTGGAAAGTTTGTGATGGAATTACACATTGTAAAATTAGCTAATTGACAAAGTTGTTATAACACTGAGTTTGCATTTTATATTTTTTAAATATAAACACAAAAATGAAACTACATATATGAGATAGTCATGAGACTGGTATTTGTACCTGCTATTTAATATAACTGAATGTCTTTTTTCTCCATATGTGGTATTTTTAATGCTCTTTACTAGTATATATTCATAAGGTTTCAGGTACAGAACTATATAATTAGTATTTTAGCTAACTGAGAAATATTACACAGGTACTTTATTAATCATTTTAAGCAAACCGAGGATAAGACATTTGTCATTCATTGTTGTATTGATATGTATACTAAACATACATATGTATATGCACACATATGTGAATAAATAACTGCTCTTCAAAGAATTAAAGTAAATATTAAAAAATTCTTAACACCAAAAATATAAAAGATAAAGGTTGGTATTTATCTTATGATTCAGAAGATTCTACTAAATTTCAACTTTAGGCAAATACATGATATCATGGGAAAGGCATTTCAAAAAATTCTTGTTATCAACTCGTTTATATGGTATTTGCTTCTTCTTGAGACTCTAGGATTCAAAAATTATTCCAGTTTTAATTTAGTTTAAGACTCATGAGGGAAAGGGCAGTCATTTTTATTTTGGATTCCCAGTTCTGTAAACTTTACCTCTAATGCAATCCAAAAAATCCTCAAAGATGTCATCTGGTTCATTTATTGATAAGGCTTGTAAGGTACAGAGGCCTATAACGCATAGATCCTGAAGAAAGACAACATGGCACAATGAAAAGAGCTGGGACCTTTAAGCATAGGTGCAAATCTTTGCCCTGACACTTATTAGGCATGTGAATTTGTGCAGGTTAGTCAACCATAAAGGTGCCAAATCAGCCTCATCCCTAACCCATTTTGTTCCAGATGGTTATACAGAATGATAGAATGTGTGCAAACATCTCCATTTAGTGCTAAGCTCATTTTTGTCAAGCCCAAGCCTTATTCATTTTTCCATAAGCCATATTTCTTACTCAAGGGATGTGTGGATATTATAGAAAAGATGAAGTGGAATTCATCAATTGTAAAAGGAGATCACTGTAGAAAAATGACAATGAAGAAAGGTCAGTAGATAATACCTAGACTACTTCATGAAGAGCAAACAACTCAGAAGTATGGGCTAGTGGTGCTAGCTTTATAGTCTACCTGGGCCAAATGAATCACACCTTCGTGAGATAGATTTCTCCTGGGAAACATTTTTAGTCACACATCCTGCTCCACCTTAAATTTATTCTGTTAAAAAAGAAATCTCATATCTAACACATCTAGTTTAAGGTTTGAGCTCTGCAGCATATATTTTAAACAGAGAAAGCCAAAGTCCTTACACAGTTTTCATCATTAAAAAGGCACATCTTCAGTAAAATTACAATAACGGTAGCAGTAGCCTTATCTGTTCTCTGCCAGGTAAACACCAATAATATTCTAAAAGCAATCTCTTAAAGATAGTTCTAATCCTTGCTGACTTACATGGCAAATATTTCTTTGAATGGAATTACAGCTTGGGGAATAGAGGCAGAATGAAGGAAAAAAATCCTTTCTAATATAGTTATACAGACCTGACATCTAAGAAACAGTGGCTGACTGTGGCAAAAGTTTGACTCAAGAGTATTGCTATGTGCTTTCTTTTTTCCAAATGCTGCAAATAAGGCAAATGGCTTTCTTACAGCAGAGCCAAAAATACAGAGTAAAATACAGCAGAGACCAAAAATTTATATTAAGTTCTTCATTCCATTCATTGGGAAGTTGAAGCAGTAGTCAAATATGATGACTTGTAAAAATACATTCTAGGATTTGTTCATCTTCTTATATGTGAGCTTAGTCCAGAAGTTAAGTCTAATCACAATTAAATTGGCATAGACTTTCTATCTTGAAAATAATCTAGCAAGATGAAAGCAATAAAAATACACACTAGGTTTGCAGTTGGATTCTGCCCATGATAGAGTTATAAGACAGAGTTATATATTTAAGCCATTAATAACATGAACTATCAGTAAGAAAGTCACTGTATTGAACTCAAAGCATTATCATATTTGGCAGATATGTTTTCTTAAATCTTAGGTGCATTATTTTTCAGGTCATTTGGTCCCTTTTAGAAAACTACAATTTATCACCACCATGTTTAACAATCGAGTGAACTGTCACATTTCTAAATAATGTACATATTTTAGGCATCCTGCTGTCATTTTGATAAAGTCATTTTACTTGGGAAAAGAGTTACTATTTTTCATTCATCACAGATTGCTTCCGAGGGTCATTTCAATTTCTTTTAATTGTACTTAAGTGTTTCTGCCCCTTTCCCCTTGGTGTTTGTTAGTTGCTTTTAATGTGATTTCAGAATTGTAAATGGCTCAACATATTGGTAAGTGAATTTTTTAGGGTTTTTTTCCCATCTAGATCAGTGAAGTAAACAGGGTGAAAGTAGAGAGTGGCATTTCTTCCTAACAGGTTTTCATTAAAGGAGGTAGTGAGTTAATGCAAATTTTTCCTGAGAGCATAGTTTACAGAATATGCATTTCATCAATACTATTAACTCATTTGGGCTTTAACTAATGTTTTCTTAAGATCCATGTAAGTTTTTCCAGCATGATGCTTTTACTACTATTATTTGCACTGCTATTAGGATCAGGGAAATCTAGCTAAAGATTTCCATTACCATTTTATGGGTGGTAAACTCAAATGTTAACAGGGGCTAGGCAGGTATGTAAGGGGCAAAAATGGCTCACTGTCAAAGAATAAGAAATAATAGGGACTGAGAAGTCTCATCCAAAGGGATCAGCTGTTACTCAGTCTTGACCTATAAGAGTCACCCATCAGGTCGACCAGAATATGTCTCTGGGCCAACTTCAGCCTGCAGGCTATCAATCTGTAACCGTTGTTTTAGAGATCAATTTGTTGAGGGTTAAGTAACATAAACCAAACTAGGCTGGTGTTTGTGGGAAGGTCGAAGCTTAGGAAGATGAACTCTAGCATCAATGGCTGGCTTCATGGGTGCACAATCTGGGTCGTTGGAGGAAGCCTCACATTTAGAGGGCCCACGCTTGTTTCAGTGGTCTGCTGTGTGGTCTTGAAATTCTTATTACTTTTGAACAAGGGGCACCCCAGATTCATTTAAAACAGGGTGCAGTAGATTACATGGTTGGTTCTGATCTTGTTCAAGGAAATATTTGAAGCACTTTTCTCCTGAATGAGTGACTATACCTCTCTGCAAACTTCATTAACTACTGGGGAGTGTTAGAAATGGAGGGATTACTATGCTATTGTCAATCTGCTCAGCTTATTTCTTTTGTGGATTTGAATATACTGGTTGCCTTCTCCCCATTACTCTCTGTATTCTGTATTACTTACCTGCAAAAAGAAGGCAAGTCGTCTGATTCATCACAGAAAGAGACTAAGGTAGAAAATCAGTAGTTCTAGCTTTAAAATTACTTGATTGGCTAAAAGATGTAAGGATTTCCCAAAGATAGACCAACGGCTTCCTTTCTTTCTTTGAATTAAATACAAAAAATTAAAAAGATTAAAAAAATATTTTAACCCCCAATGATATGGACAAACATGGTTTTCACCCCTCTTAGTTGTTTCTTATTTGTATGTGGAATATATTATCACTTAAATTTGTCATTAGAATTGGCCATTACTAGTGATTTACACCTAATATCTGATTTTAGAGTCAGTCATCTCTCTGAAACAGAGTCAAGTACAGCACAGACTTCTCTGGCATTCACTAAAAAGCCATCTAACCTTTTTGTAGATCCCTAGACACCTGTAATCCACCAATTTCCAGCTCATAGAAAAAAAAGGGATGAGCATTTAACTTTGAATCTTGGGAGCAGAACTCTTAGCTGGATTAATTTATTTTTCTTACCCATCAATGTTTTAGATTTATATCCACTTTCCTGTTATATTTGATGCCAACCCACATTCCTCTGTTGTGGTGCAGGTATGACTAAGTACTGTCTCGTTCCGCTGAATCGAGCTTCATTTGTCTTGGGTTCTACAGGCTGGCTGCATACATGACAGCACACAGTGACAGTAATTTGCACTGATCTGCCCCCACTGCTAGTCCTGCTGCTACAAATAGCAATTGATTATTATGCTGTAGTGTTATTGACTGTCACTATGAACACAAGATTTATTTCATTTTTAAAGTAACTTGCTGCAGATTTGTTTAGTACAAAAGCAAAACAGGGAAATATTCATTTCTAAGAATTATTTGCAGTCACAAATGTAACTTTAAATCCTGGTCATGAAACATTTACTTTAAATCATAGTAAACAAAAACTTTATTGTGGTATTTATTTTAGTGTAATGTAAATAAATAATTTCCAAAAGCCATAAGAAAATCAGTATAAAACTGAAATATTTTTCCTATCCCCAATTTCAGAAGAGATACGCACAGAAAATGACTAGATACCTTTTCATCTTTTATTTTTTTCCTTATCGGTAAATGCTTTCTCTGTTCAAAAAAAAAGTTGGAATCCTATTTCATACACATTTATTTCTTGACCTATCTGCTATTCTGAAGGTCTCAGTTCTTCCAGGACCCTATAGTATCTCACCCTTTTTACTCTTCTTTCCCCACAAATGACCAGAAAATGTTGTTGTGTTTAGAACTACAATTATGCAGATTTGTGGAGTTAATATCTATTGAGTGCATTGGTGACCGATATATCTTAATTTGTAAATGTGTGCCTTCCTAAACTGCACATTAAACTTTCTCTATTCTTTAAAGCACATTATTAGGTAGCAAAACTGATTTATTTTATTATGCTGTGCCATCATGAATCTTATGTCTTGACTACACCTGCAAGTATACTATTTCTGTCTGAAACTAAAAATTTGAGTTGTATGTAACACAAAGTTTAGAAAACAAAAATAGAAAGAGAACTACAGAAAACCTCAAAGACCTAACTGTCTAGTGCCTCTCTGCTCTCTGAAGGACACTCTGGGGCAAGTACAGTTCATGATTGAATGGGCCTGTGAGAACTTCAACATTCCTGAGTGGAACAACCAATGGATGGGTTCTTATAGTTTGGGATAACAGAAGAGTTTTAGAGATCCTGTCTTGCCATTTAATTTGAATTCCTTTGGTACTTTATTCCCAAGTATTTTATTTTATTAAAAAATAAATAGAAATCTTTTTATCTGATCAGAGGTAACTGGAAAGAAATACTTAAATTCAATATTTTTTTGAAAGGTAATCTATTCCCAGGTCTGAACTATACTGTTACCGGGGAGGCTCAGCTATTTGTGGTTAGAAAGTGATTTCACCTTCTATTTTGAGATTCCCCAGCATCCATAAATCTGCCGAATGCAATTGTAAAAGCATATTTGTGCTAAAATTGCTGTTATCGCTAGATAATTTAACTTTTCTCTCTACTAACAAAGGAAGAAAAGTACGTAGAGGAATTATGGAACAGAAACAAGGATAGTCAGTCCTATGCTTTGTTTTAGATTTGGTTTAGATTTTAACATTTGTCCACATTAGACAGTACTCAAAACCTGTTTATGGGACTTCCCTGGTGGCGCAGTGGTTAAGAATCCGCCTGCCAATGCAGGGGACACGGGTTCGAGCCCTGGTCCGGGAAGATCCCACATGCCGCGGAGCAACTAAGCCCGTGAGCCACAACTACTGAGCCTGCGCTCTAGAGCCCGTGAGCCACAGCTACTAAAGCCCTTGCGCCTAGAGCCCGTGCTCCGCAACAAGAGGAGCCACGGCAATGAGAAGCCCGCGCACCGCAACGAAGAGTAGCCCCTGCTCGCCTCAACTAGAGAAAGCCTGCGCGCAGCAACGAAGACCCAACGCAGCCAAAAATAAAATAAATAAATAATTAAACAAACAAACAAACAAAAAGAAATGTCTTCTAAAAAAAAAAAACCTGTTTAGAAGTACATAGATGTAAACCATAAATGGGTAGTACAAATTGTTGTGTATTTTGGGTAAACTAAGGCTGTCAGATATTAGTAAAGGGAATTTCCACCAATATTTTAATAATTAGAACTCTCATTGGCTGAAGGAAAGTGGACAGCTTTTCCAAGGCAGCCACTGAGGCAACGGAAGTCTAGATTAGTTATCTTTCAAAAGTTTTATATATATATATATGTATATGTGTGTGTGTGTGTATATATACATATATATACATTCACGTGTGAAAAGCAAATGACAGTTATTATTCATTTCACAGCCATGACATAATTCAAATTAATGCTAAACAGCTATGTATTTATCAATTAGCATTATTTTCCCATCCCTCTCTGACTCCCTGTATTGTTGTAATTCCATCAAATAGTCATTTGCTTTTTTATGGTAATAATCCCTTCACATTCTTTCCTTTCATCTGTACCCTTGTGTGCTATTTGTTGTTCTGCTAAATCCCTCTTATAGAGGCCTATGTATTCCAAGAGCTTGATGAATAATTGGAAATGTTTTATCCCTGAGCTTCAAAAAAGTGCTAGAAATAATTATAAGCAAACACCTTCTGTAGTGTCCTGTATCAATCCAATCCCTGCTTTATGCTGTTTGTACTTTAGATAGAGAAGGAAACAGCGAGATCTTGGTTACCAGCTCTTGCAGCATAAAGGGGACAGATGTTTCAGTTTCCATCTTTTTTTCTTCTGTCTTCTCTGTTCTTTCTGGCAGCTTGGGCTGTTCACTACAATACGTTCCACAGTTAGTCAAGCCTGTAATTTCACAAGGTACAGTTAATTATTGATCAATCAAAATGAAATTCATAATCCTTTTGGCAACTTGTGCTGTACTTGAACTTCTCTCATGCCCATAAAATAGCTTAATGGTCTACAGTATAATGAATATGAAGGATATGAACTAATGTTCAAAGAAGCAGGCAAATCCTACCTTTCTTGCTTGTGCCAATTCAGGATTATTCTTCACCATGTACTACATACTGCTAAGTTTTCTTCAACAAATCAGCTAAAGATTCAAGCCTTCCCCCGTCCCCATCCTGACCCCGGATGGAGAGCTTTCATATCTTCTCCAAGAATTTGATTCCATTTAAGATATTTACTTAATGTTTGAACGTATATTTTCTATTCTTTAGTTTTTTCTACATAAACCAATTTAGTCAGATAATAAGGTAGCTCTCAGGAGCCATACAGTTGTGTTTTCAGTACCACAACGTACTGTTTTCTCTGAACAGGCAGTTTACCTACATTAAAAATGAGGTACTTCATGTGTCAAAGAATAATGACTCCCCTCTTTCTCTTAGTGAAAACACAGATTAAAGGGGAAAAAAAATCCCCAAACCCTGGTAGCTTACATATGATGTATATGCAGAAGGATATTACAGCTGATTTCTAACCACCTATTCATTCAAAACTTATTGAGAGCCTCCTATGTGCAAAAGGTCTTGCTCTGAGGGATACACAGAGAGTAAGATGGAGACTGGCCTATGAGAGTCTGGGAACTAAGCATTGTCATAGTACCTAATGACAAAGTCTTCAGTGGAAGGATTTTGGCTCCGGGGAGTAGAAGAGCTGAGGAGAAAAGTATAATTTTTTAGTACATGGGTAACCAAGCTCATACATTTGCTATCAGAATGGTATCTTCCTCTAAGAAACACATTCACGCTACAACCCAGACAACCTTCAGTCCATCTGGGCACTGTGTGCTTAATGCCCCACCAACCACTGTGTTTGCCGTACTGGCTTGCTATCTACCAAGGTGAATGAGTCATGCTTCCTTTCTGCAGGCTTTGTATGATGTTAGGCTGGGTCGGTGAATGAAGATGACTGCTGTACCCACAGCTGATAGGTTCCTTTAACTTCCCAACTTTGTTTCCATCTGGCTAGCTCAGTTCTAAGGCTATCTCTTGTTTCCCATGAGATTTCAGTGTGCAGTTTTGCCTTGTCACAAACACTATTAAGCAAACAGAAACCCAAAAGATTTAAGAGAACCTGAGTAACATTCTAATCCTCATAGACAAGAGAGGCTAGTCCAGATATTCACTAAAGTAACCACACTTCTAGGTGAAAGTGTGTAGAGCCATAGAAAGATGTAAAGACATAATGCTTCAAATAGAAAGACCGTTTGTGACTGGGGGAATCAGGGAAGGTTTTCATATTTCATGGCCAGTTGAGCTGGACCTCATAGGACAGGTCGTTTTCATCTAATGCAGATTGACTGGGGATAAGCAGTTGGTAAGCAAGATGGAAGGAACTCTTGAACAAAGGTCAGTGACAGGAAATATAGCCATGTTATTTAGTGTTTATTTGCTTTGATTGTATGTCTACCAGGCAACACCAACCTGTTCTTAAGGTTGTTGATGCACTTGATAAGTACACAAATTAAGTGAGTTTGAGACTGAACATTTCCAAGTGGAAAAGCATTTCACTTTCAGAGTGTTTCTCAGTTATTTTCAACAAGGTGCCATATCCTCTCCACTCAGAACTGGATCCTTCATGTCCTGTTCCATGCTTCCCATGGACCTATGAAGGTGTCGCTGCCCCAGAGACCCCCACTGGGATGTTGAGGGGGAATGCACAGCCTCCCTCTTCACCACACAACCTAAATGAAGAGCAGGCTCTCCCCTGGAATCGTCACAGAACAACAGAAGTTAATTTGCCAGTCTTCCCAACTTCTCTCCTGGTTTGAAGATAACGATAGGGAAGAACAGCAGGATATCACTGCTTCCTTTGTGGTTGCCCTCACAGCGGTACCTTACATTCATCCTTGGGGATCTTTACATGGCATGAGTTTGCCCGGATCCCAGTCTTTCTCAAGGTCACAAAACAGCCCAGCACCTCAACCAGGAGACTTCTAGTGTATCTTAACCTTGGCATCTGGACCAGCTTCCAGAGACCCGATTGCCTCTCCAACAGTCTAGGGCAAAACTTCAGTTTGATCTCAGCCTAGGATACCTGAAATGCTCCTAGAGATACTCTTTATCTGCTGACAGAGGCATTTGCTCCCAGCGAGAAAATCAGGTTACAATGTCAATGTCCAACCTGAAACAGATTTACTATGAGCTAAGGAAACCTAAGATTTTAAGGCATCTTTCAAGGCTTCCTACGTGATTTTATGCTTGTGGTTTTGTATCTTTTTTTCTTAAAGAACCCCCCCTCACAAATGGTATGAGTTTCAGGTACCACAAAACCTAGATCTGACTGTCCTTCCAATACTAGAGTTTTAGAGTTTTTCATCTGAAGTTACATCACCCGTGAGACCTTCCCAGTCCCAGGCTAGAGCAAGCTCCCAACTCTCACCCAAACCTTTTCCATGTCCCACCTCCATCCTGTGGTGAGACTCTTTTCTCATATCCTTTCTACTGTAGAGTTGGCCCTCCATATCTGTGGATGCAGAACCTGCAGACACGGAGGTCCAACTGTACTACATCTTTTTATATAAAGGACTTGAGCATCCATGGACTTTGGTCCCCATGGAGGATCCTGGAACCAATCCCCTGCAGATACCAGGGACGACTGTACTGTTTTCAGTTTGTCATTACCTACAGGATGTGATCAACAAGAACATAGACACAGACACACAGACACACCATACACACATCTCCAGGATCTCGTTGATGTATAGCAAACTGTTTAAATGCACAGAGAAAATATTCTTTGGAAATAAATATTTATTGTTTTGGCAAGGTTGGTGAAAAGGGAAGTAACCTGATCAGAACAAAGTTTCAGCATAATTAACCACAGCATACGTCATGTCAGGAGGGCAGATCAAGAACATATGCCCCATTTTTTTTTTCAGCCCAGATCCCTCTGGGCCCTTAAGAACACGTTTCCATGACTTGGGGTCACTGAAACTCTTTACATGATATAGCAGCAGCATCTTCACTGATGACTTCAGCCCTAGGCTGTAGAAGGATGAGTGCTCTGAATCCGAGTTCGGATTCTGGAAAGTAAAAGCTGAGCTTGGGGAACATCTTCCCTCTCATGAATTGCAGTGGACATCTTTCCCCCAAGATTCCACACCCTGATGAACTGAAAAGCAGAACACAGACTCTTTTCCTAATGTGTACTACTTAGATTTTCAATGGACTCATCAAAGCTCCTGGGGCTGTTCTGAAAGTGTCTGGGTCTCTCTGTTCCCAAATCCCTAGTGAAACTGGCTTCCAAGAGGTATTTGAGTTCTGCATACCATGGAGATCTGCCTTCAGTTAGAAGTACCCGGTGTTGTGGAAAGACCTTGAGCTCTAGACTTGACACATCTGCCTTTGACTGAGGGTGACTAAACTCTTGGCCTCTGTCTCCTCATCTCCAACCCTCCTCACAGCATTGTCAGGGAGATTAACTGAAATGTTATACCTAAAACACTTGATACTCAGTAAATACTCACTAAATGGTGCCTACTTCTATTAAGTTCTAAAACAGTTTGGGAAAGGTCATGCCTGAGAATCTTTTCTTTAGTTCAACTGAGTTATAATTTTCTTGCTTGGGGTTCCCTGATTATAAATGTGAAAAAGTTTAAATAAGTATGTATGTGAAAATTACTGTGTTACAGACTGATTTTTACCTGATATCATATCATAACATTTCTTTCTAAATATAGAAAAAGTCTCTCTATAATATATTGACAAGGATCTGGAAAAAGCTCTTCAGGAATAATTAATATTAAAATCTGCATTAAATATATTTGTGCACATGCTTATAAAAATCACAATTCAAAACATTAAATATGTATATAAATATATATTTTCTCTCTCTTCAGAGGCAACCACACACTTTAACCATTTCATAAGGGTGAAGGAGTCATCACAGAAGATAGCAAAATGTACAGAACTACGTTTTCAGCATCTTAATATTGCCTGACATTGAGGACATTATACAAAAATGTAAGTAGAAATGACAGTCCGATACTTGTTACTTTAGAAATGAGATACAGAAAATACAATTATTATCAGAGAACAGGATGGTATTTTGGGGAGGAATTGCATTTCCCTCCAACTCGTCCCACATAAAACTTGTCATTTCACAATGAAAACTTGTTGCTCTAATACAGGGGTCTACAGACTTTTTCTGCAAAGACCAGATAACAAATGTTTAGGTTTTGCTGGCCAGATGGTTTCTGCTACACAACAAGCTGTGGGATTTGGCTCAGGGTCTTTAGTGTGCCAAGCACTTTTCTAAAGTAACATATGACAAAAGGAAGAACACAAAGCAAGGATAAAAGAACCTGCAGGAGGAGATGATAAAGTTACAGACAGAGAAGTATTGCAAAAAAAGAGGACAGTGGTAGTACAGAATGGAGTTCATGCTCTTTATCCATTCATTCCTATCACTCTATGGCAGAAGACTTCCATCTCAGGGTATAACGCTAGGTATATTGATGCCAGGTAACTTGCTTTATTAGGAATTTACATTTTACGGGATAGAATATATTATTTCCAAACCCCAGGGTTTTGATACTTAAAATAGTCTGAAGTTATTCAAATTGCCTCATCTACGCCTAGGAGTTTCAGTTCAACCCTGACTACCAAGATCCCAGCAACTGACCTCTGAGAAAATTCCATGTTTCAGAGGAGAGATAAATAAGCATTTTATCCCAGCCCCTTTCCCAGTCAGCATAATGACACCATCACAAACTCCATGAACCTAGCATAAAGAGACACATTTGCTGCTTAATGCTACTTAGTGTTATTTAAATCTGGAGCCTGAGCTTTGTGAATTCGTGATGGAACAACTTTGGCAAATAGAAAAATAAACTTTGCTTCAGTGGAAGATTAGTCTGCAGGCCCAGTGGACATTTCACAGCAGTAAAATCCATGCAAAATGAATTTGGGCAAGAATAGTCTGTCTAAGATATCAATTTGCCCAAATAATATATTTATAGACTATTATTACATCTAGGGGAAAAAAGCACTAGATTGAAAGTGTAAAATTTCACTGATAAAAATGATCCATTCTCAAATGTCAACCAACATTAACAGGGAGAATTTGACACTTTTAAATAAAAAATGTTGCGTAAATTACACAAGAAATCTATGGAGACACCTTCAGTTCTTATTTTCTCCTCTATCCTGCTCTAAAACATGCAATAAATCTTTTTCAGTTGGAGAGGCTTGATCTGTGTGTATAAGGAGACTTAGAGGCAGTGCCTTTTCTTCCTGGGCGCCTGTGTGCAGGGCTTTTTTCAGATATTGATTTTGAAAGTGATATCACACCAGAAGGTACATTGATATGGTGTCGGGTAAAAGAAAACGGCCAAGAATACTTGCAGTCTAATCAAACCTCTGTCCAAGCCCCACACTCTGATGAAATCCAATCAATAGAGACGATTAAATGACACATACAGAGTCACCAATATTAAATACACTCCATTTCCTGTACAAGAGCTTGATGACACAAAGTGGACAAGATAAAACTTGACTCTGCAGGTTTATTTACAGGGTCGGTGCTATATATAAATGTGAGTCTGAAAATTTGACTCACTCACTATTTGCCTTACAAATTAAGGTGCCAACTGGGCATCTACAAACCACCTGTGTTGGATAGACTATGAAGGGGAGCAAATTGTAGAGGGTATGATTTGACAATAATCATTTGGAGGAGACCAGTATTTATTTTAACATCTGGTATTTGGTTTTATGATGGAAGACACACAGGAGACAAGGAAATAATAAGACTAACAATAAAAATAGGTATGATTTATTGAGAGTTTGCTATGAGCCAGCCAATGTGCTAATTGCTTTACAATTATCTCATCTACAAATATCATCTTACTGTATTTTCAGGGTTGAGGAAACTAAGATTAAGATGCGTTCAGTGGTATAGAAGTGGGAGAGATGAAAATTGAACTCAGCATTGCCTGACTCCAAAAGGCAGGCTCTCCAACAGCATGACCCAAATCCATTGCTAACTGTGACTATGATCTTGGAAAACCTATCTATGTCCATTTCACTGTAGTCTTCTTCTTCTTCTGTAAAGTGAGAGGCTTAAACTAACTAACCTAAAGTGTCTTTCTTGATCTAAATGTCTAAGAATTGGTGGTTGCACCATGCCTGACTGCTAGGTATTTATAAATTGTGAATAATATCACCTCATCAAAATTGCTCATTTATTGTTAAGAAAGGGTATGTTTTCAAGGGTCACAAATTTTTTGCTCCTTATTTTAACAGGGATGACACACTAAGAAAATAAGAAAAAATATTTGGAGACAAGGCTTAGTTCACTGGATTCAGTAGTATTTTTGAACTTTCTGCCAGGGGAACCCTTTAGTGGCTTGGTATGGTGCAGATTATGGGAGAAGCTGGCTAGTTCCAGCTACCAAGTACTTCTCCTTAGACTCAGGCAGTGGGCCTCAGCATTTTTTCTCATCAGATTATCTCACTTTTGAAAAACAAAATCATTGTGCTCTCAATTTAATCAAGCTCTGCAAAGTAAATTAAATATACACACTTCATCATTTTAAAATATTTTACAAAACACATATGTGGCTTACCATGTGCCAGATACTATTTGAAATGCTTTATAAATATTAATGTATTTCTCGCTCATAACAACCCATGGGATAGATACTGTTACATTATCCTCATTTTTTTTTTTTTTTTTTTTTTTGGCCGCATCACGGGGCTCGTAAGATCTTAGTTCCCCCACCAGGGATTAAACCCCACCAGACATTGAACCCGGGCCCTCGGCAGTGAAAGCTCAGAGTCCTAACTACTGGACCGCCAGGGAATTCCCAACATTATCCCCATTTTGTAGATGCAGAAACTAAGACAGGGAGAAGTCAGTAGCCCATCTAAAGGCATCCAGGTGAATGGACGTACAGAACCAGGATTTGAACTGAGGCATCTGGCTCTAGAGAACTTGCCCATAGCCATTAGGCTCAGTTGTTCCTGCTGTGCTTAGGAAGAAGTTTTATGAAGAAGGTAAACATTTTTAAAGATGTTTACAAGAAGTAAAATAAAAAGCCTTTTATGCTATTGAAAGGTATGGTAGGAAGGCAGTAAACCTATAGAAAGTATTTCCCTTAAAGAAGGTCAGACTAAATTCACCCTGGAGAAAGGACAGGAACAGATATGACCACAAATTCAATTCATGCAAATCCCCAGACAGCTGGCAGGCAATTATGAGTTTTGACTACTTTTACCACTACTGACATTTTTGACACATAAGCGAGTATCAGGAAGTATTTCACCAGAATTCAAAATATCAGGCAAAACTTCTGGACAGTGGCTTCTTTAAGAAAAATGTTATTCGCTGATCATTCTCGGAGTAATATATTTTTTATGTTTTTAAGAGCAAGAGTAAGAATGAAAAATATCTGCTTGCTTAACATAATAACCTGATTCTATCAATAGTTAATTCCTGCCCTTTGCCTAAGAGGTATCATGGCCACCAGCCTCACCTATGTCATAGTTACTTCTTTGTCTGCCCTTTTTTTGGTCTCTTTTCCCCCTGGAAGGTAATCTCACTGATTTCCTTTGTCTAGTTATGCAAAATAGCAAATGTCAAAGCTTGGAAACTGGTAATTTGGCAATTTTAGACAATCACCTTATAAGCACGTTTTAGTACACCTTTGAAGCAGGAGAAGTTCAAAGGCTTTGAAAAGACAACTCTTGCTTTGCCTGTTACTATGAGTCATTTGAAGTAATTGGTCTTGTCTGATGTATGTTTTGAACTGAGGAAGTAGAGCTTTATTACCACAATCAGATACAGGTTTTTAGCCGAGGAAGTGGAGTTTTCCTCACAGATGTAGATGCATGCTTGATAAGGCAGAAAACAGACAGATGTGCCTCTATGCACAAGGGAAGAGGTGTGGAGAAGGAACCAAATAAAACAGTTGAGAAAATTCCATGAAACTACGGTAAAGTGCTTTTGGAAGCCGTCCCAGTTAGGAAATTTCTCACAAGCAAGCAACTCATAATTTAGACGCAGACTTTAGACTTTAATTTTGATACCTACCCAAATCTACCTATTATCCTCATTATGTTAAAAGTGGGTCAGTGATTTGCACATAAGTAAACTGGGTAAAGGAAAATCATCTTCTTAAAAGAATATTAACTAACCTTTTTACTTCTCTTTTACAAATATGGCTCCTAAAGTCAGCTTTGCTTCATTAGGTTTTTTTTACAGTGAAGACTGATGTTTCAGAAGCTATCTCATGAAAAATAAGTGGCAAAAATGTTCAACTCCAGAGAATATACCCATTTATGTTAACTTCTTTTGGCACCTTCCTTCAATAACATTTGTTAATGGTTTTCCATGTGTGTAAATGAAGGAAGAAGACCAAAAATAAAACAAAACAAAACAAAAAAAACTGAAGCAAATATACATACACACAAACATTTCAAACAGAAAGAAAAGAAATTTAGTTATCTTTTTAAATATTTCTCATAAAACATTAGGTCAACAAATATTTATTGAATGCTTACAGTGGGTCAGACACTGGGCCAGAAAATAGAATACATAGATTATCACAATCCCTTTCTCAAGGAGTTTACAATCCAGCAGGCAAAAGGACAAAATGGCATGTATAATAATAAGCAAAAGTCATCAAAGGGAAGTCTTTGATAGCAGACTATGGCTTCCTGAGAAAAGTTAGCTAACTACTTGGATCTTGATGAAGTCAGTGCCGTGGCGTGGACTTTCCAGGAAAAGGAAATAGTCTATGCTAAGGTACAGAAACATGAAAGGGTATAAACTATTTCCAAACCACCCACACTAGTGTAGCTGGAATTTGGGAGAGAATCAATGAGAGGATGGGGACTTCCCTGGTGGCGCAGTGGTTAAGAATCTGCCTGCCAATGCAGGGGACATGGGTTCGAGCCCTGGTCTGGGAAGATCCCACATGCCGTGGAGCCCGTGCGCAACAACTACTGAGCCTGCGCTCTAGAGCCCGTGAGCCACAACTACTGAGCCCGCGTGCCACAACTACTGCAGCCCACGAGCCTAGAGCCCAAGCTCTGCAACAAGAGAAGCCACCGCAATGAGAAGCCCGTGCACCACAAGGAAGAGTAGCCTCTACTCGCCGCAACTAGAGAAAGCCTGCGCAGCAACGAAGACCCAATGCAACCAAAAATAAAGAAATAAATTTATTAAAGAAAAAAATAAAGAGAGGATGAAGAGTGAAAGGGGAGGGAAAATTGGTAAGAAAGGAGATGGACACAACTGGAATCACAGAGGCGAATAAGGTGACATCTTAGGACACGTGAGAGACAGCAGAATTTGAGCAAGATGAATAGGAATGGTCACAGAATTAAGGAGACACACTAGAGTGATTTTTCAAACATTCAGTGATAGAATAGAAAGTAAAATGTATGGAAGAGAAGAAGAAGAGGAAAGAGTCCTAGAAGACGCCCCCCCCCCCTTCAGAAACATTTGTCATTTTGTTTATGTACATTCATTAAGTCCTCATTTGGTTAAGATCTGCCCACTTCTCCCCCGATTGACAGCTCTTCAATTTAGCTCCTGGTTCATCAAACTCTCTGACAACTCAGTATTAGTTGAGCAACTGATTTAAAATGTAAAAGATAAAATTCTAAATTTATTGAGATAGTGCAAATTATTTTGAGCTACTTCTTTGACACTGAGTTCTAGCATTTCACTTATAAAAAATAAATATTTGGCAGAAAGTCAACAGTTTAACATGCTATTTGTCACTCACACCTTAATAGGAATAAGGAGTATCAGAATTGGTCTTAAGGTGGAGAAAGAGGAGAACTGAAGAGAGCTATCAAAAAAGAAGAGCAGAGATTGCCTTATAAAGGAGGTGGATACAAAAGACATAAGGGAAAATTTTTTGAAGGGCCAGTTAGAGCTGAAGGGAGGACAGTAAGGAACTATGAAAGGGCACAGTATTCAGGGAGTCACAAAAAAGTCAATGCTACTGACACAGGTGCTTCCTCTTCCTGTTAATGGTCTTCTTATTTATTAACCAACTTTGGTAACATTTGTTTTAAATTAAGGCAACATTTATATACAATGAAATGTGCACATTTAAGTGTATAATTCAATGATTTTTAACTAATATATACAACCCTGTACCCAATGCAGAGAACATTTCCATCATACCAAAAATTTCCTTCATGCTGTCCTACAATCATTCTCAGGACTCATAGGCAGCAACTGCTCTGATTTCAATCAATATATACAACTTTTACCTTGTATTTGAAATGTTTACAAATTGTATCATATGGCATATACTCTATTGTGTCTGGATTCTTTTATTCAACCAAATGTTTTGCTGTTTTTGTTGTTGCTTAATTCTTCAGTGTTATTCATTATACAGTGCCATATGCTATTATAAATTCTGAGTAGAATTCCATCATATGAATATATCAGAATCTATCCTTTTTTCTCTTAAGGATATTTGGGTTTTAGCAGTTTGGGGCTACTATGAATTGCTATAAACATTTTGGCACACTGCTGTTTGTGAACATACGCTTCATTTCTCTTGTAAATACTTAAGAGTGGAATTTCTGGGCAGTGGGTTGATGGAGTATGTTTAACTTTGTAAGAAACAGCTGAACAGTTTTCCAAAGGGGTGTACTGCTTTGTACCCCCACCAGTAACATATGAAAGTTCTAGTTCCTCCAAATCATCACATTTAGTATTATCAGTCTTTAATTTAGTTCTTCAAATGAGCATGAAGTGGTTTGTTTTTTATTTATTTATTTATTTATTTATTTATTTATTTATTTATTTATTTTTGGCTGTGTTGGGTCTTCGTTTCTGTGCGAGGGCTTTCTCTAGTTGCGGTGGCAGGGGCCACTCTTCATCGCGGTGCGTGGGCCTCTCACTATCGCGGCCTCTCTTGTTGCCGAGCACAGGCTCCAGACGCGCAGACTCAGTAGTTGTGGGCCACGGTCCTAGTTGCTCCACGGCATGTGGGATCTTCCCAGACCAGGGCTCGAACCCATGTCCCCTGCACTGGCAGGCAGATTCTCAACCACTGCGCCACCAGGGAAGCCTGAGCATGAAGTGATTTTTATTTAACCCAAGTGGAGAATGGTTCAGTGGGCTTTTGGCTTGCCATATCTTTTGATAAGTGGCTGTTCAATTATCTAGCCTGTTTATATTGGCTAGTTAACATTTTATTAATGATTTGTAGAAATTATTTATGTATTCTGGATGCAAATCCTCTGTCAGATATATGTATTATGAATATTTTCTCTAGCCTGTGACTTGCATTTTTATTTTCATAATGATATCTTTTGATGGACACTTTAAAAAAAATCACTTTGGTGAAATTCATTTTAAAATTTAATCTTCTTTATGTCTTTTGCTTTTTGTTTCCTTGCCAAGAAATATTCACATAACCCAAGGTCATAAAGGTATTTTCACATTTTTTTTTAAGATTATTGCTTTAGATTTTACTTTCAGGTATATGATCCATTTCTAATGTTTGTGCATATTGCAAGAAGACATGGTAAATTTCATTCCATGTGTTTATACAGTTGCTATAGACCATTTGTTGAAAAAGTATTTCCTTTATGAAATCAGATTAGTGATTGCCTGATGCTGGGAGTAAGAGCAGGGATTGACAGCAGACTTTTGGGGATGATAGAAATATGCTAAAATGATGGTGGTGATGGTTGCCCAACCATAAAAAAAAAAAAAAAGAATATTCTCTCTCCATTGAATTGCCTTCATACCTTTGTCTAAAATCAATTGACATTTATGTGTAGATTTATTTCTAGACTGTCTAGTCTGTTCAGCTGAGTTGTGACTCTATTCTTATGCAAATTCCACCCAATCTTGATTAGGTTGGCTTTAAAATAATTCTTAAAATCAGATAATATGAAATTTGCAATTTTGTTCTTCAAGATTGTTTCTTCACAATTTTCAAGATTGTTTCAACTAATCTAGATACATCATTTGTATTTCCATACAAGATTTGGAATCATCTTATTAATTTCTACAAAATAGCCCACTGTGATTTTAATTTGGATTGAAGTGAATCTACAAATTATTGGAGGAAAAGTGACATCTTAACAACAATGAGTTTTCCAATCCAGTAACACAATATATCTCTCAATATTTTATATCCTTTTAAATTTATCTCAGCAATATTTTGGAGATTTTGATGTACAGGTTTTACTTGTCTTTGGTTAATTTTATTCCAAAGTTTTAAATAATTATTAATACAAATTATATTTTATTTTTTAATTAATAAAATCGGTCTTAGTGAATTGTATTCTTGAACTTGCTAAAATCACTTATTATTTTCAGTAAAATTTTGTAGACTCCTTAAGACTTACTACAATACAATCACATAATCTGCAAAGAAACAGTTTTATTCTTCCCTTCCAGTCATCACACTTTCTATTATTTTCTTGCCTTACTACACTTGTTCTGATCTCTAATAAAACATTCATAGAAGTAGTTAAAGTAAGGTTGTTTTATTGTTCCTAATCTTAGTAGAAAATATTCAATATTTTACCAATAAAAATGATGTTGATTTTTATGTACATGCTCTTTATCAGATTGAAGATATTTCTTTCTATTCCTAGTTTCCTATGTTTTTATTTTTCCTTCATGAATGAGTATTGAATTAGATCAAAGGCTTTTTCTGCATCTGTTGGAAGGGCCATATGTTTTTATTTTTGTTTTTGCTGTTAATATGGTGAAATGATTTGATTGATTTTAGGCTATTAAACCAACCTTGCATTTCTGTGATAAAGTCCACTTGCTCCTGATGGATATATAGATATAGATATAGATCTATAGCAGTATTATTCACAATAACCAAAAGGTGGAAACAACCTGTATGTTCTTGGATGGATGTGATCCAGATGTGATACATAAAAAAATATGTCACATACATACAATGGAATATTATTCAGCCTCAGAAAGGAATGAAATTCGGATACATGGTACAACATGGGTGAACCTTGAAAATATTATACTAAGTTAAATAAACCAGACACAAAAGGAAAAATATTGTATGACTCCACTTATATGAGGTACCTAGAATAGTCAAATTGATAAAGACAGAGAGCAGAAGAGTGGTTACCAGGGGTTGGGAGAAGAGGGTAATGCAGAGTTATTCTTTAATGGTACAGAGTTTTAGTTTGGATGATAAAAAAATTTCTGGAGATGCATAGTAGTTATTGTTACACAACAGTGTAAATGTATGAAATGCTACATTTGTAGCATATTTGTACTACACAAATAAGTTGTATGCTTGAAAATGGTTAAATTTTATATTGCGTATATTTTTCTACAAGGAAAAAAATAAATACTAAAAATAATAAAATATTTGAAAATGATATAATAATAAAACATTTTTAAAGATGGTAGCATTCCTGATGGAATGACTTAACGAATGACTGTGATAACAGATCCCTTACTAAATCTCTACCTCCTTCTGACCTGCAGAGTCTGTGTAAGGTGATAACTACAGCATCCACCAGCTGGTAAAATCTGCTGGAGAAAATCTCACAAGGAGGCACACTGATTCTTTGACAAGTGTATTCATATTAGCTAGTTCCTATGTCCTTCTTGATCATCTTTTTATTTCATCTTTCTTTGCCATTTTCCAGAACCTATGCTCAAATTTTACCACTTTCTCTAAATTTCAGACCCCATACCTGCCTTCCTCCTTGTCAGAAGAGAACTTTTCTTCTCATTTATTGAGGAAGTAGAGGGTTTCTGTTAAGAAATTTTTCTAACTCCCTCATCTTTCACAATTCAGTTACTCCTTTGCCTGACTTACTCTTCAATCTCAAAGAAAATGTTATCTCCCTTCCTTTACAAAAATAGCTGTTACTTCTATTGCACTTACTATATGCTTGGGATGCATATGGGCACAACACATGACCCCAGCCACATGTGGTAGGTCCTCATATTACCCCAATTTTACAGATGTGGAAACTGAGGCACAGAGAGCTTCAGCAATATGCCCATGGCTACAACTAGGAAATGCTGGAGATAAGATACAAACTCAGTCAGGATGCTCCTAATTGCCTCTTTTATAATGAGTCTATTACATCTTCCTTTAGGAAACTCATTCAATTCAATATGTCTTTAAATTTATATGTATACATTCTCTTTTCCATTACATTATATTCACACATTACAAACAAGTTTTCATTCCCTCATATATTTTGGGTGTACACACACACAATTCCAGCCTCCTTTCAAAGCTATCACTTCCCCTCTCTTCTTCCTTTTTCCTGATAGAGGAGTCATTTATAATTCACTTCATAAATAGGTTTTAACCGCTGGCTACAAACCAACTTCTTGTTCCAAGTCTACCCCAAGACCAACTGAACAAAGGTCAATATTGTCCTAATGGTACAATCAATGGGGATCTGTTTTCACTATTCATTCTGCTGATCTCTTTACCACTACTACCTACTTTCACCTATTCTTCTACCTTTTTAGAACATTCCTTCTTTTTTTTAATTAGAGTATAATTGCTTTACAACTTTGTGTTAGTATCTGCTGTACAATGAAGTGAATCAGCTACATGTATACATATATCCCTTCCCTCTAGGACCTCCTTCCCAGCCCCCCATCCCACCCATCTAGGTCTTCACAGAGCACCAAGCTGAGATTTCTGTGCTTTATAGCATGTTCCCACGAGCTATCTATTTTACTCATGATAGTGTATATATGTCAATCCTAATCTCCCAGTTCTTCCCACCCTCCCCTTCCCCTGCTGTGTCCACATGTCCATTCTCTACATCAACATCTCTATTTCTGCCCTGCAAATATGTTCATCTGTACCATTTCTCTAGATTCCCCATATATGCATTAATATACTACATTTGTTTTTCTCTTTCTGGCTTACTTCACTCTGTATGACAAATTCTAGGTCCATCCACATCTCTACAAATGACCCTTTTTATGGCTGAGTAATATTCCATTGTATATATGTACCACATCTTCTTTATCCATTAATCTGTCATTGGACATTTAGGTTGCTTTCATGCCCTGGCTATTGTAACTAGTGCTGCAATGAACACTGGGATACATATGTCCTTTTGAATTATGGTTTTCTCAGGGTATATGTCCAGTAGTGGGATTGCTGGGCCATATGGTGGTTCTATTTTTAGTTTTCTAAGGAACCTCCATACTGTTCTTCATAGTGGCTGTATCAATTTATATTCCCACCAGCAGAAGCAGGAAAAACTACAATTCGGCAGCCTGTAGAACGAAAACCACATTCACAGAAAGATAGACAAAATGAAAAGGCAGAGGATTATGTACCAGATGAAAGAAAAAGATAAAACCCCAGAAAAACAACTAAATGAAGTGGAGATAGGCAACCTTCCAGAAAAATAATTCAGAATAATGATAGTGAAGATGATCCAGGACCTCGGAAAAAGAATGGAGGCAAAGATCGAGAAGATTCAAGAAATGTTTAACAAAGACCTAGAAGAATTAAAGAACAAACACCTAGAAGAATTAAAGAACAAACAAACAGAGATGAACAATACAAAAACTGAAATGAAAAATACACTAGAAGGAATCAATACTGAAGCAGAAGAAAGGATAAGTGACCCAGAAGACAGAATGGTGGAATTCACTGCCGCAGAACAGAATAAAGAAAAAAGAATGAAAAGAAGTGAAGACAGCCTAAGAGACCACTGGGACAACATTAAATACACCAACATTCACATTATAGGGGTCCCAGAAGGAGAGGAGAGACAGAAAGGACCCGAGAAAATATTTGAAGTGATTATAGTCAAAAACTTCCCTAACATGGGAAAGGAAATAGCCACCCAAGTCCAGGAAGTGCAGACTCCCAGGCAGGATAAACCCAAGGAGAAACATGCCGAGATACACAGTAATCAAATTGACAAAATTAAAGGCAAGGAAAAATTATTAAAAGCAACAAGGGAAAAATGTCAAATAACATATAAGGGAACTCCCATAAGGTTAACAGCTGATTTCTTAGCAGAAACTCTACAAGCCAGAAGGGAGTGGCACCATATATATAAAGTGTTGAAAGGGAAGCACCTACAACCAAGATTACTCTACCTGGCAAGGGTCTCATTCAGATTTGATGGAGAAATCAAAAGCTTTACAGACAAGCAAAAGCTCAGAGCATTCAGCACCACCAAAGCAGCTCTACAACAAATGCTAAAGGAACTTCTCTAAGTGGGAAACACAAGAGAAGAAAAGAACCTACAAAAACAAGCCCAAAACAATTAAGAAAATGGTAATAGGAACATACATATTGATAATCACCTTAAATGTGAATGGATTAAATGCTCCAACCAAAAGACACAGACTCGCTGAATGGATACAAAAACAAGACCTATATTTATATGCTGTCTACAAGAGACCCACTTCAGATCTAGGGACACATACAGACTGAAAGTGAGGGGATGAAAAAAGATATTCCATGCAAATGGAAATCAAAAGAAAGCTGAGTAGCAATACTCATATCACATAAAATAGACTTTAAAATAAAGAATGTTACAAGAGACAAGGAAGGTCACTATATAATGATCAAGGGATCAATCTAAGAAGAAGATATAACAATTATAAATATATATGCACCCAACATAGGAGCACCTCAATACATAAGGCAAATGCTAACAGCTATAAAAGAGGAAATCGACAGTAATGCAATAATAGTGGGGGACCTTAACACCTCGCTTATACCAATGGACAGATCATCCAGACAGAAAATTAATAAGGAAACAGAAGCTTTAAATGACACAATACACCAGATAGATTTAATTGATATTTATAGGACATTCCATCTGAAAACAGCAGATTACACTTTCTTCTCAAGTGCACACGGAACATTCTCCAGGATAGATGACATCTTGGGTCACAAATCAAGCCTCAGTAAGTTTAAGAAAATTGAAGTCATATCAAGCATCTTTTCTGACTGCAATGCTATGAGATTAGAAATCAATTACAGGGAAAAAAATGTAAAAACCATAAACACATGGAGGCTAAACAATACGTTACTAAATAACCAAGAGATCACTGAAGAAATCAAAGAGGAAATCAAAAAATACCGAGAGACAAATGACAGTGAAAACATGATGATCCGAAACCTATGGGATGAAGCAAAAGCAGTTCTAAGAAGGAAGATTATAACAATACAATCCTACCTCAAGAAAAAAGAAAAATCTCAAATAAAGAATCTAACCTTACACCTAAAGGAACTAGAGAAAGAAGAACAAACAAAACCCAAAGTTAGTAGAAGGAAAGAAATCATAAAGAGCAGAGCAGAAATAAATGAAATAGAAGCAAAGAAAACAACAGCAAAGATCAATAAAACTAAAAGCTTCTTCTTTGAGAAGATAAACAAAATTGATAAACCTTTAGCCAGACTCATCAAGAAAAAGAGGGAGAAGACTCAAATCAATAAAATTAGAAATGAAAAAGGAGACGTTACAACAGACACTGCAGAAATACAAATCATCATACGAGACTACTACAAGCAACTCTGTGCCAATAAAATGGACAACCTGGAAGAAATGGACAAATTCTTAGAAATGCACAACCTTCTGAGACTGAACCAGGAAGAAATACAAAATATAAACAGACCAATCACAAGCACTGGAATTGAAACCGTGATTTTAAATCTTCCAACAAACAAAAGTCCAGGACCAGATGGCTTCACAGGTGAATTCTATCAAACATTTAGAGAAGAGCTAAAACCCATCCCTCTCAAACTCTTCCAAAAAATTGCAGAGGAAGGAACACTCCCAAATTCATTCTATGAGGCCACCATCACCCTGATACCAGAACCGGACAGAGATACTACAAAAAAACAAAATTACAGACCAATATCACTGATGAATATAGATGCAAAAATCCTCAACAAAATATGAGCAAACAGAAACCAACAGTTCATTAAAAGGATCATACACCATGATCAAGTGAGATTTATCCCAGGGATGCAAGGATTATTCAATATACTCAAATCAATCACTGTGATACACCATATTAACAAACTGAAGAATAAAAACCATATGATCATCTCAATAGATGCAGAAAAATCTTTTGACAAAATTCAGCACCCATTTATGATAAAAACTCTCCAGAAAATGGGCATAGAGGGAAACTACCTCAACATAATAAAGGCCATAAAGGAAAAACATCAAACATGTTAAAACACAACATCAAACACAGCAAACATCATTCTCAATGGTGAAAAACTGAAAGCATTTCCTCTAAGATCAGGAGAAAGACAAGGATGTCCACTTTTGCTACTACTCTTCAACATAGTTTTGGAAGTCTTAGCCACGGCATAAAAGGAATACAAATTGGAAAAGAAGAAGTAAAACTGTCACTCTTTGCAGATGACATGATACTATATATAGATAATCCTAAAGATGCCACCAGAAAACTACTAGAGCTAACCAATGAATTTGGTAAAGTTGCAGGATACAAAATTAATGCAGAGAAATTTCTTGCATTCCTATACACTAACAATGAAAGATCAGAAAGAGAAATTAAGGAAACAATCCCATTCACCACTGCAAAAAAAAGAATAAAATACCTAGGTATAAATCTACCTAAGGAGGTAACAGACCTGTACTCAGAAAACTATAAGACACTGATGAAAGAAATCAAAGATGACACAGACAGATGGAGAGATATACCATTTTCTTGGATTGGAAGAATGAATATTGTGAAAATGACTATACTGCTCCAAGCAATCTACAGATTCAGTGCAATCCCTATCAAATTACCAATGGCATTTTTTACAGAACCAGAACAAAAAAAGATCTTAAAATTTGTATGGAGACACAAAAGACCCTGAATAGTCAAAGCAATCTTGAGAGAAAAAAATGGAGCTGGAGGAATCAGACTCCCTGACTTCAGACTATACTACAAAGCTGCAGTCATCAAAACAATATGGTACTGGCACAAAAACAGATATATAGATCAGTGGACAGTATAGAAAGCCCAGAGATAAACCCACGCACCTATGGTCAACTAATCTATGACAAAGGAGGCAAAAATATACAATGGAGAAAAGACACTCTCTTCAATAAGTGTTGCTGGGAAAACTGGACAGCTACATGTACAAGAATCAAATTAGAACAGTCCCTAACACCATACACAAACATAAACTCAAAATGGATTAATGACCTAAATGTAAGACCAGACACTATAAAACTCTTAGAGGAAAACATAGGAAGAATGCTCTTTGACATAAATCACAGCAAGATCTGTTTTGACCCACCTCCTAGAGTAATGGAAATAAAAACAAAAATAAACAAATGGGACCTAATGAAACTTAAAAGCTTTTGCACAGCAAAGGAAACTATAAGCAAGATGAAAAGACAACCCTCAGAATGGTAAAAAATATTTGCAAACGAATCAGTGGACAAAGGATTAATCTCCAAAATATATAAACAGCTCGTGCAGCTCAATATGAAAAAAACCAACAACCCAATCAAAAAATGGGCAGAAGACCTAAATAGACATCTCTCCAAAGAAGACATTACAGATGGCCAGGATGCACATGAAAAGCTGCTCAACATCACTAATTATTAGAGAAATTCAAATCAAAACTACAATGAGGTATCACCTCACACCAGTTAGAATGGGCATCATCAGAAAATCTACAAACAACAAATGCTGGAGAGGGTGCGGAGAAAAGGGAACCCTCTTGCACTGTTGGTGGGAATGTAAATTGATACAACCACTATGGAGAACAGTATGGAGGTTCCTTAAACAATTAAAAATAGAATTACCACATGACCCAGCAATCCCACTACTGGGCATATACCCAGAGAAAACCATAATTCAAAAAGACACATGCACCCCAGTGTTCATTGCAGCACTGTTTACAATAGCTAGGTCATGGAAGCAACCTAAATGTCCATTGACAGATGAATGGATGAAGAAAATGTGGTACATATATACAATGGAATATTACTCAGCCATAAAAAGGAACCAAATTGGGTCATTTGTAGAGACGTGGACCTAGAGACTGTCATACAGAGTGAAGTAAGTCAGAAAGAGAAAAACAAATATCATATATTAGCACGTATATGTGGAATCTAGAAAAATGGTACAGATAAACCAGTTTGCAAGGCAGAAATAGACACAGATATAGAGAACAAACATACGGACACCAAGGGGGGATAGAAGGGGGGTGGTGGTGGGATGAATTGGGAGTTTGGGATTGACCTATGTACACTAATATGTATAAAATAGTTAACTAATAAGAACCTGCTGTATAAAAATAAATAAATAAAATAAGAATCTAAAAAAAAAATTATGTACATGCCCACCAACAGTGCAAGAGGGTTCCCTTTTCTCCACACCCTCTCCAGCACTTTTTGTCTGTAGATTTTTTGATAGCATTCCTTCTGATGGCCTAGTTTTATTGCCCCTCTTTCTTTTCTTAAATATTGATGTTCTCAAGAATCCTGTTTTTTTATTCTCTTTCTTTCAAGTAGCTCTCCCAATATCTGCAACGTCATTAACCTACGAACACTTCATTAATACACACATATTAGAAAAGTGGTGTTTACCTTCTTGCCCACTTGCAAAGGGATGGATGAAACAAATTTTGGTAGACTACCTCTAAGACTAAACTTAATCCCTGCTCTAATCCGACAATTTTAGATACAATTAGCCCTTATTTGTTCATTAGGATGTTCCAGGCACTGTTCTAAGGGCTACGTAGGTTTTAATTCATTTCCTTCTCACAATTATCACATGCGGTAGATACTATTATTATCCCTACATGAGAGGTGAGAAATCTGAGACACAGAGAAGTTAAGTGAGTCACTCAAGGATTCCCACCTGGTAAATAGTAGAGCCAGGGTTCAAAATAAAACAGTGTAGTTCCAGAACCATTCTCTTACCAACCATGCCTCATAATGTTTTAACCACTGAATAATATTATTGGCAGGACCATGGCACTAAACAACTCCTGGGCCTCTTTCCCATGGATCCTGCAGAGTCCCTGACCAACAGAAAGGTGATCTCTCTTGTTTATCCACTCTCACACAGATAAGAGAGAGACAATGGCATTCTGAACTAAATCTTCTAATCTCAAATGTCATAAAACTAATGCTTATCCACTGTCATATAGATAAGAGAAAAGCAATGGCATTCTATTAAGCAATGGATTTGGAATAAGGAAAGAAAGTAAAACTCATAATCTGCTCCCGTCCTCTCAGACATCATAATATGGAGCTGTAAGATACATTTTCACTTCCTAGAGTACAGACTGGATGGAGAGATGCATTCAACAACCAGATAGAGTCTGTTTTAATGTAAATCATATCATATCACTCCTCTGTATCTTACCCTTCAATGGCTTTCCACTACATTTTGAATAAATATTAAGTGTATTAATGTACACATACATTTCAGCATCACCAGACTCCCACCAATTTCTCCAATCTCTGTGTTCACCTCTCTCCCTAGTTTACTATGTTCCTTTCACCCTAGTCTCTGTTCTCTCTGCCTGGGACACTCATCTTCCCATTCTTGGCAAAGCCAGCTCCTTTTTATCCTTCAGGTCTCAGCTTAAATGTTATTTCCTTAAAGAAGCCTTCCGTGGTCACTGAATATAATTAGGTTGCCCTCCGCTCCCAATTACTGTCTAGCATCTCACTTTGTTTACTTCCTATCATGATCCAAAATTGATCAATTAATTGCTAATAATTAAATTTTAAATGATTAATTCTTTGCCTACCCTACTAGTATGTAAGCTCCTAATTTCAACACTGCATTAATGATGTTTAGCACAAAGCACAGAATATAAGCAGAAGCTAAGATATTTATTATAGTAAGAAATACAAAGTGACATATTTCATGGAATTTCCCCCCCCCAAATTCCTTATCTTCCCATGTATATTTACTTGAAAGAGCATGCACTTCAGAGTTGGACAGAAGTGGATTCATATCTACCTCTGTTACTTACAAACTGCATGATCTTGGGCACCACTGTAATTTTGAAATTTTCCCTCATTCGATAAGGAAAAAAATAATATTTACCTCATGGAGTTGGTGTGATTATTCAGTGTAATAGTAAAATGACTAGCTCTATTCCTGGCACTTAGCCAACAGGTAATAAATGTTTGTTTTCTCTCTTCACTCCCTTCCTACACACAGTGACACTCCCTTCCAAGCCCATGGATCACCCCAAACATATGAGAAAATAAAAGTCAACAAAAGCAATCTTCTTCAAATTTCAAATATGTAAACCACATTCAGCCTTGTCTTTAAAATACCAGAAAATTTAATGAGGAGGAGAAGGATTATACAGAGGCAGAAGAGGAGAAGCAGGAAGCACAGGAGGAAAAGGTGAAGAAAAAAATTAAGGAAGAAAAAATTAAAGGATTTCCCTCTTGAGAGGGTACTGACAGAGCATTCCAGTCTTGGCCTCATATCCACTGAAGACACACACAGAACATGGAGGCAGCTCTGAAAATAGGAAAGCTTTTTTTTTTTTTTTTAACATCTTTACTGGAGTATAATTGCTTTACAATGGTGTGTTAGTTTCTGCTTTATAACAAAGTGAATCAGCTATACATATACATATATCCCCATAATTCCTCCCTCTTGCGTCTCCCTCCCACCCTCCCTATTCCACCCCTCTAGGTGGTCACAGAGCACAGAGCTGATCTTAGCTTTTCAAGGAGGTTTCTCGTTGACTCCATTGACACAATACCTCCTGCCAGGCCCTCTGTGCCTCAACATTCTTCAGAAATGAGCAGCTCTGTTCCAACAGTTTTGGCTAATGTGACCATTTCACAGACGCTATATGTTGAGGGAACATCTAGTCCCTTACTTTTTTCTTCCATTGAGTTGATAGTAATCATGGATAGTTAAAGGCAAAACAACTCAATACTTAGAATTTTACAACTTGGTTACGTTCCAGCATTTGTTTACTTATTAAAACAATTTATTGGCAGTTTGGGAGGAAGATTTTTTCCTATAGAAAAAGACTCTGAGGTATTTCTGGAGGCATATTTCAGATTCTCAAGGAGGACTTAGTAGGAAATAGTTTTTGCTACAATGTTTGACATGAGTCCAGACTATTCCTGGAACTCTCTTTATATAGAGACAACATACACATATATCTTCAGAGGTTACCAGTAGGTTTAAAATGAATCTTAAATGTTCCCACTTCAGAAGGGCAGGGCTTCTAGTCTTAGGTGGGGACATCAGCCATTTTATCAATATTTCTCCTCAGTGTCTCTAGTCTGTCCGCATTGGTATGTTTATAACAGAAGTAGCCTTGTGTGTCCTAAAAGATGAGACCCTTGGGTAATAATTGCCAGGTCATGGGGTGGATCCAGGATAGATGGCATTGCAGGTAAAAATAAGGATTCAGGATGCAAAATGAGATCACATAATATCTTCCTTTTAAATGACCTTTAGCTCACCTACATACATAATGGTTTGCAAAATAAGTAAAAGCTGTTACCAAGTTGCTCAGCAATGCTATCTTAAAATATCTCTAAGAGGGATAGTTTTAAACTGGAAGAGTTTTTAACAATCATCCTATGAGTTCAAATCAGATTTGATGAGGAGCAATGCAGAAAAGTCCTGAATCTTCAGAAATGTGCATCTGTTCTTAAGTTTAGGAATCATCGATCTGAAGTGCAGCTGAATGGGATAGATTCAGCAGCAATTTGAAGAATTTGAGTTTGTCAGTCAAAGTCAGATTTCACACATGGGGACTCACCTTATCCAGCAGGGCTTTTAGCACTGGTTCTTCCTGCAGTCCATCTGTCAGGCACCCTGTATGACCTCCTAAGACAGTCTCCTTGTGGCGGCTTTGCTTCATCTATACCTGTGAGGAACCCTGCAACGTCATCTTGCTTCTTCTCAACCTCACTTTGACTTTAAGAAGACTGGCTGTAGTACATTTTCAGAACTGGTCCCAAAGCCCAAATCATGGAAAGATGGGATGATTTTCTCCATCTTATTAAAAACTTAGACAATACATCATTTCTCTTTTCTACTGTGGGAAAATGTGTAACAAAACTCTTCATGCGCTAGTGCTTTAATAGGAATCCCAATGGATGCCTTTTACTATTAAGTGTGGGTCTGGCATGTTCATGGGTTTGTGATAATTCTCTTAACCAAGGGCTCTAGAATCCTGTGGCTTGGCTATCATGATGCTGAAGAACAAAGAAAGCCCTAGTAGAAACACCAGAATCCTATTTGCACAGGAATTTGGTGGGGAACTCATGGCCTATTTCATTTCTACCTAGCCATGGCCCTCATGAATCCTGCTACTGCTGAGCAAATCAGGTGTGTTTATAAGGCCTTCCCTTTTAACTTGAACCCCTACTGGTTTTCTTGCTTTCTTTCTTTCTTTCTTTCTGTGGAGGGGAGCCTTATTTTTTTTTTTTTTTCCCCACACATTTAGTTGGACTCAAGCTTGAGTCCAAACAAGCCTACTCTGAGCAGATTCCACTGCTCTGTTACTCAGCTGGATGGGTCCCCTTGTGATGGCATTCCCAAGGACCCACTGGCTGGGATCCATAGCATTCCACCATTAGAACTGCTGACAAAGGTTTTTGTGGGTTTCTTTTAAATGCATTTTAATCTAATGCTTAAGGAAGGGAGGGATGTTTACTTGTATGAACCTTAGTTTATGGCGGGCTTACTTACGTAAGATTCCCAGGACATTCGGAAAGCATGGGATTTAATGCTCTACATTCTCTGAAGGTAAAACAAAACAAAACAATAGACTTATTTCCCTTTTGTATCTTCCCTTCTAACTCCTCCCCCCCACCCTTTGGGAAAACATCACTCTTTCCAAATGGAAGCCTCTCTTCAGAAAAGGAGAAATCAAGTGACTAACATTCTTTCTTTTACAAGAGAAATAAAAATAACACACAAAGAAAGAACATTAAGTGATTTCCTTTCCAGTGATCTTTGACATGTTTTTATGAACCTACCTCCAGACTTCCCTTCTCCCAAGACACAGCTTCTCACATCAGAGTTGCATTAAGAATAATAAAATTAATTAATTAGTGAATAAAAATGAGTCAGAAATTATACATTGTTAAGTTTTCTTTAAAATATAGAACATTTTACATCCTTCTAAAAAAGAATGGCTTTCTGTTTTATCTAGAACAGATGCTATTTACAATAGGACAGAGTGAGATAACACAGATAAAATGGGACTTAACCAATTGGTGGACCTATTAAGAAGAATATTAATATCATTTTCTTACCATTATCACCAAAAACTATAACAAGTGACATTTAGTGAGCCTGTTCCGTATGCCTGACATCCTACCAAATTCTTTACACAAATAAAAAATTTAATAATTTAATCTTTAAAGTAATTCTTTGATATAATTTAAGGGTTGTAAACTTATCTATAAAGGGCCAGATATTGACTATTTTAGGCTTTGCAGTCACATAGGGTCTCTTAGATAGTCTTCATTGCTTTTGTTGTTGTTTTGTTTTGTTTTTACAACTTATCACAAATATAAACACCATCTTTACCTCCTTGTCTACTCCAAAATAGGCCGCGTATCAGATTTGACCTGTGGGCTATAGTTTCCTGACCCCTGATTTTATCAAAATAAAAAACTTGTATCAGTTCCATTTACAAAGAAGGAAATTTAGACTTGGAGAAATTAAGTAAATCTGCCAAAGTTATATACTTAATAAGTGGCAGAGGAGTTCAGTTAACCCTGTAGACACTGGTAAGAGTAAACTAACTACAGTTAAATCTGAGAACCCACGTAAACAGGAGATAAATACAGAGCATTTCTAATAAACCCTAAATAGTTAACTATAATTAGAAATGTCACTAGTGTCAGCTAGCTTAGAAATACCTTATTGGATATACCCATAGATATATGCTATTTCCACGTATAATACTGGCACACATAATATCAAATGGAGACTATTTCATGGTCACAAGCTAATAGAAAAATTTTACTTTATTTTCCTTTTAGGACACTATGATATATCTTCCAGCCTTAACTAACATAATTCTGATTTTAATTTTTCCTATTCCTCACCATCTCCCTTCCTTACTTCAGAGACAACTGAAGTAAATAGATATTCAAAGTTTTAAAAGTACAACTTAGCTTTGCTGAAAATGAAAAAACAAAGTGGACCTAAAAGTATTTCTTTATTATATTCCTGAATCCAAAACTTGAATGTCAATCATTCTAAATTTCTACTGATTATCCAAATTGTAAAAAAAAGAAAAATATAATGAAACATCTACTAAATGTAAGTTTTTTCAATAAAATTTGATAAATCAATTTTGTGATTTGAATATTAATCATTTTGAATTAAAGCAATAGAAATCAGTGTATTTGAGGTTAAAAATTACTAATAGTGTATATGTATACGTGGTGCTTACTGGCACTAAGGCAGCTTTCCCTCTCAGAATTAAAATTACATTGACTATTAAAGAATTGACCCAAAATCTCTACTGTAACTTTTAAACACTCATTGTTCATTACTGGGTATTTTATTGCAAATTTTTTTCTAGATAATAATGTTAACTCCAAACATAATAGCAGGGATCCACTGTGAAATCTGAGGAATTTAAATGATAGACATATCTAAAATTAGGGGAAAAAGAATATGTCCAACAATTAAAGATGCTTTTTTTTAAAATATTTTTTTAATGTGTTTTTAAAACAGACTCAATTGACCAGTAAAACTGATGGAGTAACATATTTTTTAAAATTCCCTAATTATATAATTTTCCCACTAGACTGAAACAACTCCTTTTATTCTCTTGGGTATATAATATATGCTTTTAAAAACTTCCTGCCTGTATATTTATCTAATATCCAGGGTGCTATCAATAAATAATACATATTATTTACTTTAAAACATTTTTTTAAATTTTCCTTTGGAATAAAACTAAGCAAAAGGAAACTTGCAAGCGTGTATACACAAACTGGCTGCAACCAACAAAACACAGGAAACTGGACACACCATAGAAAGAGAAAGAATTCCAGATTTCCACCACAGTTCATTTATCTACGTGTAACAGTGCAGTGTATTGTCAAGCACAGGAGGGCCCGGGGTGCTTAGGAGAACAGATGGCAGCTGGGTTAGGCCAGACAGGAGAGAAAAGAAGGTGGGGCCGCCCAGGAAGTGCTGGTAAATTATCCAGCTTGCTCTTCTCGCCTTCAGATGAAAAAAAAAAAAAAAAAAAAAATACTGAGGAAGGTTTGTGCCAATGGCCAGCACTTCAGACAGTTCTCCCCATGTACATGATGCAAAGTACAGAAAGCCAGGAGAACAGTCGAGGTGTGTCTCATGGGACATGAGGAGATGGTAATGCGGCAGTACAGCAACCACCCTGGGACAAGCAGTGTCCTTGAAATCAAAACAAAACCCAGTTAAGTCTGCAGATGCAGTTTTTCCTTCAAGAACCTGGTGCTATTTGAAGGATGGGTGAGATACAGGATTCTTCAGCGGTAGGAACAGACACACAGCCGTGGAGAGCAGTTGTTCTTGCTTCTTACCATGGAGTGATCAAGAAAAAATAAATAGACTTCCAGAGAAGCAAGAGGAACAGAGCTGAGACTCATGAATGCAAGACCTGTGAAACTCTGGGAAATGGTAACGAGGGAGATTATGGAATCACCTACAGGATTATCTTTGAAAGCCACAAATCATTATATAAGCATTATCAAAACCTGGCTATTTTATTTGTGGAAGAAAATGAATGTGAGGAAATGTCAGATCAAAGACTAATAATATGCCAAAGTAATTACCTTCACTCCTTGCACCGAACAGCAAAATAATTTCTATTTCCTGTATACCCTGCTTGTGTCATTTCTGTTTTGTGTATGAGCACACCCTGCTTGTATCAGTTCAATTTTCTTAAGCATATTGCCCAACTTTTGAACAGCATTTAAAAAATACTCTTACGGTGCCTAAGTCAGTGTTCTGCACACAGTAAAGAGGCATCCACACACAAGAAAGGGAAGGTCATGAAGTTTGAGTTCATAGTTCCTGCACCCACAGATGTGACACCTGTTATATAGCTCTACCCATCCATCCCCACTTGCTATTGAGCGGTAAAGTAGTGTGGAGGGAGAAGGTGGAAGCAGAAACAGTTGCAGGCACAAGGAGTAACATAGGAAAAAGCTCAAAGGTTGGGAGGGGGAAGGAGAGGGAGAGAGGACAACGGGAAGAGCTTCAGGAAGTGAAAATAATTCGCCAATGGCTTAAGGGCACGGGGAGTGGGGAGGGCCAGAGGAGGCAGAAAAAGGTGAGGCTGCTGAGCCCACCCCGGAGGCTCTTCTAATCCAGGTGAGGCATTGGGTTTGGGCTTTCTCCGAGGGCAATGGAGAGCCATCGAAGGGTTTTTTTGTTTTAATTTTTTTTTTTTTTTTAATTTTTGGCTGTGTTGGGTCTTCGTTTCCGTGTGAGGGCTTTTCTCTAGTTGCGGCGAGCGGGGGCCACGCTTCATCGCGGTGCGCGGGCCTCTCACCATCGCGGCCTCTCTTGTTGCGGAGCACAGGCTCCAGATGCGCAGGCTCAGTAGTTGTGGCTCACGGGCCCAGCTGCTCCGCGGCATGTGGGATCTTCCCAGACCAGGGCTCGAACCTGCGTCCCCTGCATTGGCAGGCAGATTCTCAACCACTGCGCCACCAGGGAAGCCCCCGTCGAAGGGTTTTAAGCAGGGAAATCCTAGATCAGAGATGAATTAAGAAATGCTCTTTTTGGGTGCAGTGGGAACAGAGGTTGGAGAGGAGATAGTCTTGAGGTCCACAGGTCAGTTTGGAGGCTTTTGCAGAATGTAGAAAAGAGATGATGGTAAGTGGCAACAAGATAGAAGAATGGAGTAAAATGAACTGGGACTAGGAGATTGGAGTGGATGTGGGGAAAAGAGAGAAAAAAAGAGAAAGGGCGATGGCCACATTTGTGGTTTCAAATAGAGACTACAGAAATTCATGTAGGTTTGGGGAAAAGAAAAATTGTGTATCTTCTGAACTGTAGTTTCTGCTTTGGATCTGTCTGAAGTTATGGCTACCAGGATCCTCCATCTCCCCTCAACCCTTCCATTAATTATTAGAGGATTCTGCATAGAGATTGGTTATTTGTATTAAAATTGAAGTGTGCAAAATACAAAATACCCTAAATTATCACAATCAGTAACTGTAATTGGTATCAATTATGACCCCGAATTCTTCCTTCCTTAAAATTAATCTTTGTCTTTCAGAAAATATTTCTGAAGCAATATGCAAACCATTACCATCTTATAAGCTTGTAAAATATTGAAGTGTTTACTAAAGCATTTTCTTTTTAAATCATGCCTTCTACTAAGTGATTCCTTTCTTTATCTGATATTTTGTGTTAATCAAATAATATATACATTTACACGTACAACATGCACATACAGATATAGGTAAAATTCATAGCTTTCCAAAATTGCAAATTCAATATTTTTGAACCACTTCCAAACTTTTTATTCACTTTAGAAGCTTTCCTGCAAGACACAAAATCCATTGTGCAATATTTTTTTTTACCAGACTGCAGGAGTGCAAAAGTATACACTGTTTCCTTCAAAAATGGAATCATCATTCACAGATGTAGATGTGTACTTGTGATGCCAAGATGAGACAGATGTGGTTCTATTCACTCAGGGACAGGTGCTGCGGAAAAAGAGATAAAACATTTGTAGAAAGTGTAAGCAACTGCATTGCTGTTGCTAAATAAATAAACTCTCTGCCAAAAAACTTTATTTGCTTATTTCTCCTTACTTCTTCTGAGTGTTTATTTTAAGATCTGGTAGAGCTAAGCTCTATTCAGTTTCTACTTTCCTGTATTGGTCAAAAATGTATAGCATGTAATATGTGTTTCAATATGTTCCGTAAGAATGAATTGCGCAGACAGCCCCACATGCTGTTTTATGCGAATATTAATTAATATCAAGCAAGCTTACCCTCGACATGCACACCCACAATCTGACACACTTAACTTCTGACAAGATCATGTTCTGGGTCCTTATAAAAGAAATCAGGTTAAAATGAGGGCCACGAAAGCACTAGAAGTTTTGGAAGGAAAAAACATCTTCATATTATTTTTCTGAGAAACATTTTGGTGAGCTGCAGACGGAGCACAGTACGGGGAGTAGAAATCTGCAGCTGCTGGTCTAGGGCAAGGATTTTAAATATTCGTATTAATTCTGACTCCAAAAGAAGGATCGGGTGGGAATCAGCAGCTGGGAGAGGAAAAGCGAGTGGAAAAGATGATTTTGATTTTAAATGTATTTAATCATAATGCAAAGTGGAGAACGAAGGAGAGAGATCTGCAGCTGGGCCAAGGAAGGCGGAGGGCTAAGTTGGAATATTGTCTTCCTTTTAAACACGTAGCTTTGGGTTTACTGGGACCCAGGGGGACCAGGAAACTTGTGAATACCCAGAAAGATTCCACAGCTTGAAGGGGTTGTAAATAGAAAACTCTGCCTGCCCATGTTGACATTTTTTCAAAATGACAACAAGGATAGTTAGTAACTATAATGAGATTCCTCCCAAGATTGAAAAAGCAGCAGAAAACACAGGAAAGTGTTGGCTGGCCGTAGGGTGCTCCAATAAAAACAAACATTCTGATTATCAGATAGTTATCTCACATATAAAAGATTTGTATTATCATTCTTTAAGAATAGGAAACCAAAAATACACTGACCATTGAAATTAGAGTGAATATAATGCACTTTTTTGGTTGGTGATTTTGGAGACAACTTAGGCGCTCTCAGAACCTCAGAGAATTATGTCAGGAGTATAGTTAGGGCTTGGTCAATGTTTGTGGAATGAAAATAAAAATTAATTAATAAACAATCATTAACCCATATTTGAGATATGGAAGGGCTAAAACTGAGCCTGTTGTAATCTCTGAAAGTTATGTTGTTTATTGGCTTCATATTTTGTTATTTGTCTTACAAAACACAGTGTCAAGGAAACACAATTGAACTTATTTTTTTTTTGTATTCTGAGAAATGTGAGCTCAAAGTGTGAATCTGCCACGGCACATTGATGGTATTTAAGATACTATTTAAGAAGCCCAAAATATATATGTAAGTGTATGGTGATAATGCCCATAATGGGAGAAAATGTTCAAGGGAATAACCTCAGCTAAGGAATCATTTTATTTTAATATTAAAATGTAAGTATAAAATAAATTTCTTACTGCCAAACTGAGGGAATCTTCGTTTTGCTTAGGGCTTTTCACTATTTTGAGATTTTTTTTTTAAATGAGAAGAGATTTATTTTTAGTCTCATTCCTATTTCCATAATGAAAAGCCCCTGGATACAATACATAGCTTGTCAATAACTGGTCATGTCTCATTTCTTGCCAAATGAAAACTTTAATTCAGGACAATGTTAAAAAACTGTTTAGACATACACAGAATTATCAACATTTAGAAATAGGTGGTGGCAGTGGTGGTGACTAAGTTGCAGAGTGGGAGGAGCTTTGCACAAGACTCTCTCTTTAATTTTTTTTAAGTCAATTCCACTCATCAGGTGGGGGCTTTATCCGTGCTTTTCAAAGCTTGACCAATGAATTCAGCTTAATATAAATATTTCCATTTGTAGGAAAAATAGTCAAAGTCTTAACTGGTCAAAATCCAAGTAAGAGATTTTACTCTGTCTGAATGCCAGACAGCATACAAAAAACAATTATCATGGGCGTAAAATTCGTCTTTATATCCATCACGAGGCACTGAGTAGCAATGGGTATCAATTGTTCAATGTCATTCTGTGTATTCTTAGTAGCTCTCTAATTCTAAATATGCTATTTTATTTTATTTTATTTTTGACAATTTCTGTCAATATAAGCCCTGAAAGTAGGTTGTATTTTTCCCTTTTAATGAAGCTAGAAGAAACAAGTATATAAAAAATACTGTTACTTCCTTACATTTATATTTTGTACAACCCAGCATTGATTTGCTCCTTATTTAAGCAACATTTTCTTGATAAATTAAAAAAGCAGCAATAGCCATTACTGCAGGCTATATACAGCCTCTAATATCACTTAAGCATATTACAGAATATAATATCTGGTACTTAACGACTAACTTGCATATGAAAGCTCACATAATGTCTCATAAAATCCTTAAAATGGCTTCAGTTTAAGAGTCTCTTTAAAAAAAAAACACCTTCAGGGAATATTGTAAATGAAGTAGCACTCCAGCCTTGGAAAAAAAATTCACACACTTGCAGAAATTTTTAATATAAATTGAACACATTAAAAATTAATTTTGCATGACCATTTCGCATTGCGGTGCCAATGCATACTTAAGATAAGGGCTTAACTCTTCTTTGTTTAAAGTAACATGGAAGCTCTTTGCTTTCTCTCTTTGCTTTCATCTGTACATAATTATTATTTTCATTAATCAGAAAATGGACCCCCATTTTCCTATTCTGACAGCCTCAGCTGGAGTTGATGGAAACCCTACCTGAGTCACCAGGGTAACTTAACCATAAACTTCTAGGAAACTCATTAAAGATAGGTGTGAGCTGACAATTAACCAAGGCAGTTTCCATCATCCTTCCCTTTTTTAAACTGAGGGGCTTTGGAGAAAAAGCTTACTCATCAGAAAAGTAGCTTTGCCCTGAGAAGTAAACCTGAACTGGCTTTGTCTATCACTCTTCTCTTCCCAGACCCGTGATTTGCTTTTTCTCACTTGGTTTCAACTGAATCAGTTGTCTCCTTGAAGATGTGTGTGCTTTTTAGCACTAGCTTTAAAGAAGTAACACAATGTACATTTTCTGTTAAGATATTTATTCTCTGATGGAAATAAAAAAGGGGAAAAATAACAACCAATTGCCCCTTTTTGTATATGTGCAGATTTTTTTTATTAGTCTCATGACCACAATTTTACAACAAAAAATTCCCAAGGAGGGCATCAGTTGCAATAAGACATTGACGAATGTCTTTCTCTGCGGAGAGCTGACGTTGCGTAGACCTGACATGCTGTAGTTTTCTGTGGTTCTGACATGAGCGGCCAGTGCGCGATGCCAGTGGGAGATTGGAGGAAGTCACGGGGGGTGATTCATAGATTACATCTCAAGTGATCAATTTTAAAAAGGTGGGGAAGGACCTAACCTAAGAAAGTGACCTAGACCTTGGGTCAAAGGTGCTATATAAATCTAGCAAACGAACAAAGAAATAAACCCAGAGCACATTTTCCTTAAAGAAGCTTGCATCCTAGTCTTTCATTGTTCAAATCAGATATTTTACTATGCAAATCTGAAAAGCTGAAAATAAAATGAGAAACCTCAGGCTTAGCTCAGAATCTATGGCTTAATTTATTGAGAAGGGGATAGAAAGTTTTGGGTCAGGGGGACAAGTTTTACAAGAGTATTTTCTCAGCTTTCTAAGGCTTCCAGAAGACCTTGTGAAATACTACAAAATCTATTCCCTATTTCTCTCCTAATTCTTGCACTCCATGTTAATACAACTTACACAAGCTACAACAATAAGACAGACTCCGACATGCTCTGCTGACAGCCAAAACAAGTATGACTGTGGTGTTGTCCTATCTTAAAAAAATCATTCAAACTGTAAAAATTCATTCAAACTGTAGTGAAGCCAATCTGTCTGGAAGAATTGGAAAGAGCTGTCCAACTGCTTGCCGACACATACACACCTTCTAACGTCCTCACCTAACACAGTCATTATGTTACCCACCAAGCATCAGGTACTGTGGATTTGCTTTCAGAAACCTTACTTTGCATTGAAATGTTTCCAGTTAGACAGATTTCAACCATCAGTTTACAGCAAAGCAAGAAGCAACCCCCTATACTGTAACTACATTCATGTGAGTACAGTATGCTTTCTTTTTTCTTTTTTCCTTTTTATGGGAAGGGTATGACCAGGGTAAAGACTGTTTATAGTCCTGGGTAGACCCAGAGTAGTGCAAGATCCCCAAATGTACCAAACTTAGATATGTGCAAAGGCAAGCAAAAGAATCTATAGGGAAGCAACCTCCTCTGTGGTTTTAGCAATTCTCAAGAACAGCCATGTGAAATTACTTTTTCTCTCATTCTCTCTCCATCTCTCTCTCTCTACCTCATACACACACACACACACACACACACACACACACACACACACACACACACAGAGTCGATAGCAATCCATGAAGTCCAAGCTGGATCCAGGTGGTATTATTACACAAAGGGTAAAACGTGTTATCAAAATTCAAGTATACTATGGCCTAATCATATATTGTTAATTATTTTAAATTTTCATAAAGTATAATAATAACCAATCGACATTTAGAATACTGAATGATGTTGAATCTTGGAAAGATTCTCAGTTCTAGGATAATATGAGGCAGGTAGGATTTTTGCAATTATGTGTTCTCTGGAAGGAAGAATGTTGATCACACCAGACAGGGTAGTAAGCTCTGATTTTCCTTCCAAGTCTTACCTGCCTTTGATTTCTCTATAAAGACAAATTAATTTATATGTGACACACTCCCATGCACACACATACTTAGGTATCCATCTATATGGATATGGGCAATACGTCAGAACAGTCTGGCACCTGCTAAGAACACAGGGATGATTTTGAGGACCAGTCTGGAGTGCTTTCCCCACCCCAAGGGGCCTGCTAAGGAAGAAGAAAATTGAGTTATCTCTCTTCTTACTCCAGTAAACCACGGTAAAAGACTATGTATAGTTATTAACAGGATCAACATTCTGTTTCCCTTCTCGCCTTCCTCCTTTAAGGTCATTATAGATAAAGGAAAGCAAAATAAATCAACCCTTCTCTTTAATTATTTAATGGGATATAAGAAGCTCCTTGAAGAGAAGTATTAGAATAAGTGGGTTGAGGTGGGATAGGATTCATGACTTAGGTAACTGTTTCTACTCATTTGAGTTGTGTCACGCTCCATACTTTACAAGACCATGCAGGAAATTTAATCATAGAGATAAACCAGGAAGCAGCTATAGTACCTCCACACAACATAAAACATTCATATATTATAAATAAATGATATATGATATAAATATGATTGCTTAGTAACTAATGGCTTACACTCGGGCTTAGTCTATGACCTGTGTAAAAGATTTCTGGCATTTAATGCAAAACACAAACAAGAGTATTCCCTTGCTTTTTTTTTTTTTTTTAATGGCACAACTTTTTTTTTTTTTAAACTTTGGGTTTATTTATTTATGGCTGTGTTGGGTCTTCATTTCTGTGCGAGGGCTTTCTCTAGTTGTGGCAAGCGGGCGCCACTCTTCATCGCGGTGCACGGGCCTCTCATTATCGCGGCCTCTCTTGTTGCGGAGCACAGGCTCCAGACGCGCAGGCTCAGTAATTGTGGCTCACGGGCCTAGCTGCTCCGCGGCATGTGGGATCTCCCCAGACCGGGGCTCGAACCCGTGTCCCCTGCATTGGCAGGCAGATTCTCAACCACTGCGCCACCAGGGAAGCCCCTCCCTTGCTTTAAAGCTTAAAAAAGTATATGCTCATTAAGCAGAAACATCAAAATGAAGTTCAGACAAAAGTCAAAAGAATGTCATTCTACCTCAGATTTTACTTGGTTTAAAATAGTGCAGCTGTACCTATAAAGATAGACATTCAAGTTCTCCAAAACAGAGGAAGACAGGGAGAAAAGAATGCTTACAGGAAAGACAAAAATACCTTGCATAAATACATATATAGTTAATTCATACACCCCACCCCCCATACACACACACTTCAGTGGTTCTCTAACTTTGAAGCTCTGTTAGCTAACTGCCAGGGACAAACCAGTGGCAAATTTGTTCCAAAAAAGGGAAGAAAGAATTATACTAGTTTGATAATAGATTGATGGAATATTGCTTAACTTTAATCTTAAATATATTATTCACTTTGGAAATAGTGTCACCAACATTACTACACCATAAATATTAAAACTTTGCCATTCTATCACTTACATCTACTTATGAATTTATTTTTTCAGCTCTTCAGAATTACAGAAGATAAACCTTTATGAAAACAACTTTTCACATTTTTATTTCATGGTAGCATTTGAACCACCAACCTAATTCAATGATCTTAACAACCTTAAATAGAATATCTATTTTTTTTCTTATTCAAAGCCTTTAAGAGTCTCTATGTGCCAAAAACAGAACCACGAACATCTAAACTGAAGGAAAGCATTAATGCATTCATCCTACCTGAGACCAGCCCAAATGAGGACTCATCAAGGACCCACCTCACCTGAAGACCTGTCCTCAATGGTTGTTTATACATAATTAAAATAGAAATGTCTTCCATAAGTGAATTATGAACCCTCCCAAAATATGCCATCCACTTGAGTTTCAAAACTTGCAATCTGAAAGAACAATGATTACTTGATTAATCTCTCACCTTGACTTTCTTTTTCTTTGTCTTTAAGTGAATTTGACAAGTTCCATTCAAATGGGAATCCCCAAATTTTAGATATTTTCCCAAAAATGTGCTTTTGACATCACTGAAAATCAGGATTGCCCACACTTTGAACAACTGCCCACACACTGTAATTTGTAGGGTAAAAGGAATGGTAAACTATACCACTTCTGATCAAAAGAACAGAGACTGTGCTTTATTTTAGACTGGGAGGCTATGGAGAATGCATCTTCATTTCTTCTCACTGCAAGCACTCACTGAAAGAAACATTTCTGGTTGAATTGTTTGGTGGAAGATAGCATCAAAGTAATATCTGCCTTCCTCTATGTCCTTATGAGATTTGGCGGTTGGGAGAGGGGTAAAACAATAGTAGCAAAAGTAGATTCAAAGTACTTATAATTCATAAGAAAACCTCCGTAAGAGTGTCTTGTTATTTCCAACAACTGTTTTATTCCCTTCCCTCCTTCCTTTTGCTAAGTGCAATATATTCATCAGCTTCAATTAGTGGCTCTCAACCTGGGCTACATATTACAATTACCTGGAGAATTAAGAAAAAATAAAATAGGGCTAAGTAGGGTGGGGCTTAGGTCTGGGTAGCTTTAAAAGGGCCTCAGGTTGTTCAAATGTTCAGCCAGGGAGTAGAACAGCTGTATTAAACCAATGGTTTCCGGACTTTGCTGATAACCAGAAATACCTGGGAACTTTGTAAAACTATGGTTCCCTGTGCTACTCTACCCCACCCTTGTTCTTATCTATGAAATTGAATTGGAATTTTCAAAGTATCTCAGTTTGTGTTTATTAGCAGCTCTTCTATTATTTTGATGAATCACCACCTTTGGGAATTATTGACTACACATTATAATTCAACCAAAAAAAAAAAAAAGTAGTTGTGATCAAATCTGTCTGTTTATATTGCTTCAGAATGACATATCATTTGATCTACATTTCATGGTGAAATTGTCTATGTTTTTACAAATGCATTCAATAAGCATGGTGTTTCAACCATGTGCTGAACCCCTACACAGGCTTCACGAGTCCTCTTTTGAGGACCTTTCTGTACCCTCTCCACACTGAGTTGGTTGCTCTCTTCTCTCTGTCCCATTTGCTAACTCTGTTATAGAATACATCGCCATGGATTATTTACAAGTCCAATCTGTATAAATTCCTGAAAAGAAGTCCTCTGCCCTATGCATAATAACAGCTTACTATGGAACGGGACCTAAAATGACAGCTTTACATGCATTATCTCAGTGATTTTTTTCAGAGCCTTAATCTCCACATACATAAAATGGGCAGAGGGATATCTCTTTATGCCAATATAAACAAGTGAGTTCCAAACTTTTCTGCCAACACTAAAATGTTATCAATAAACTGAGGCCCTGGAATCTCTAAGGTTGGGGGATGTGAAAATAAGAAAACAATAGGTTAAATCACTCAAGGGTCTCTTGTCCTCTGCAACCTTGGCAAAAGTCTAACCACTGCACATCAGATAAAAAGAGTAAGGGAAGAATTTTACCGACTTACAGCAGAAGGGTTCCCACTTTTTCTCAAACTCAACTAGAATTCATACTATGGTTACATGTCTTAGAATTTGGGACCTACCCTGAGTTGTTCATAAGTGAACTATTCAAGGTAGCCAAGGAGCCAGTTCATTCAAGAGAAAGAGAGAGTTCACTTAGAGAATTTGTTTTCTCATGGATATATCTAATTTACTCATAATTTTATTATTCATGCACACTTATCACCTTTTCTATAAAATGTCCATTTAGAAATACTGCTTTGATCACAGGTTCACAAGTCATGGAACAATAGTATTCAGATTCCTTGTATGATTCTTTGATTGTAGTATCTTCTTCACAACTAGAACCAGTTTTCAGAAAAACTTAGTTTTCCAGAGCACCTGTCTCCACTTCCAACTCAGTTGCTTAAGATGCAGCACTTTTGAATCTGTGTATAATACTGTTGCTGGATGTGTTACACTAAACCACAAGGACCCCATGGAAAACCATTTAGCCATTTGGGCACTTTACTTACCTGGGTATTAAGTCTTATAAGAATATAAAAACCCAGGCCTTATTCTCTGAAATTCTGATTAGGCCTATGCTTTTCAGTTGAGGATGGGATATGTGTTGGCTGGAGAAAGGATAGGAGAGTGGAGTTTGGCCATTAGGGAAATACTCAATCACTAGGGAAAAGGTCACAAGCCAGAGTTCTCGAAAAGTAAGATTTCCAGTCCCCTAAAACTTTAAGAAAAAGTGAGGAAACTTATCTATATGAGCCCAGTTTTATCAAAAAGATTCTAAGAAAACACTGCTCATAGAGGCTTACAATTAATTCCTTAATTGTATGGAACTATCTGGGCACTTGCATTTCTGACTCACCTAATTCTAAAAGAATCCCCGAATCTTTTTTACCACAACAGGGCAACGTCGAAGCTAGTGATTCTCAAAGTGGGGTGCCTGGAGCGACAGCTTCAGCAACACCTGGGAATTTTTTAGAAATGAAAATTCCCAAGCCCGCTCCAGACCTACTGAATCAGAATCTCTGCCGGGGGAGGCCCAGCCATTGGTTTTTTAACAAGCCCTCCCGCTGTTTCCCATTCCTGAATTTCGAGAAACTGGTGTAAGCTACTCTGGGCAGATAGCGTCTTTCCCAGCTTAATAGAAATGTAGCAGAAGAGAAAGGCATTACTTCCTTCCCATGGTGAATGCATTTTTAGCACCCAACTCAGAGCTTTTCTGCTTCCTTCATCAGAAAGGATCAGAGAGGAACATGAGGTAAAAAGCCACCACTAGGCTATTGCAGCAAGCCCAGCAGGACTCCAGCCCACGACTACCTGAGGGTCGGCTCTCAAGACAGGTGCGTTCAATATGCATGGAAGCATCAGACTCCTTATGACTAATCTCAATCCTCTTTCTGCAAATTAAGCTTTTCTCTTTGTTTAATTTGCAGTGGAAAAGAACAGCTGGGGGGTAAAATTAGTATGAAAAAATTTTATGTACTTAATGTCCATGATTTAAGTCAATCCTGAGTTTTTTCCTCAAACTAAAACACACTTTCTCCTCTTATTTTCAGTCTCTCTCTTGAATTATTATCCTACTGCTTAAGTTAGGAAAATCTAAATTAATTATTTTTAAAATCCAGAACTCAACGTTGAAAGAGTAAAACCATTAAGTCTTGCCCTACATAAAAAAATTGCTGCATACTCAGGAGATAAGCACAGACAGAAACTCTCCAAGGGAACCAAGATGACTTCTTTTCACCAATTCCCACTGTATCATTAACATTATATCAAGGTTATAGTTTAATACACTCACCCTTTTATTTTTATTTTTCTAAAATTTGCTCATGTTTAGGAAAAAAGGAAAAATGCATATTCTTGGAATATCCTGCTGGCATCCACTTTGTCGGAAAAACACCCCAATTTCTGTGCTATTAACACTTCACAATTTTCATTCTTGTGCTGTCAGTGGTGTTGACCGCAGCCCTATTCCAGGTGTGGACTGTATTTCAGACTGGCCAATCAGATTGCTGCCTCCTCCTACCCACGCTGTTTGGATCAGGGATAAGCACTTGATTTAATTGAGGCCAAACGGAGACAAGGAGACAGTAAGATTAGATTCTCAGATTCTGTAAAACTTTCGAGGAAGGGGCACATTTTTTCAGCTGGAATTGCTGAGAGAATGGACCATGAGTCTAGAGCTGTCAGGAACCATCTGGCCACCCTAACTGGAGAACCTACCAGAAGTGGAAACAACACAGAAGCAGAGCTAAGAGACGGAAAGACTCCTGAGAATGTAAGCCATAGAGTCAGTTGGGACTGAACTTTTCAGGAAAATGAGCCAATGTTTTTTCTTTCTTAATCATTTTTCTTAAGCAAGTTTATATTGCATTTTCATTCACTTTAACCTCATGTGCAGGACATTGTGACTAATTGGTTTATGAAAAAGAAAAGAGAAGGAGAAATCAACAATGAGTCTAGGTTTTTGAAACGGGCAGCTGGGTAGACGGTGTTTTTCTCTGAGATTTTGACGAAACTAAGCAGAACCGGTTTGGTGAATGTTGTATAGGGCTGGATGGTAAGGAAAAAGTATGTTTGGTTTTGAACATTTTTATTTAACTATGTCTATGAAACATTTAAAAGAAAATATCTCATAGGTCATTGATTATGCAGGTCTGTATCTCTTGCAAGAAGTCTAGGCTTGAAGTAAGTGTTGAGGAGCCATTGGGATATAGATGGAATCTGGCGTAAGAAAACACCAAAGAGTGTAAAGGGTGCCCAACATTTATTAAGCCATTATTTTACCTCCATAACATCAAATGGCTCAGATAAAGTAAGATAGTAACAGAAAACCTTGACTTGAAAAGTAGGTTTTCAAGGCACCGACAAAACAAAGCAGCTGTGTGTAGTGAAGTGAAACAGATAAAGAAGCAAAGATGAACATAGATTATTCTTTCAAGGATCTTGGTTGTAATGGAAAGAATTAGCACGCTTTACCTAAATGTGTTTGAATAACGATGAAACAGGATCACTATTTTATTCATAACTCTTTGTATGAATTCAAGGTTGCAATTACCATTTTTACTTTTGCTGCTGAAATTGTCTGTTGCCATTTTAATTTTACATTACTTATTAGAACGTGGGAGCAGTGTCCAAGCAGATGGTTGTCAGTAAACTGATGACTGCAGTTATGGATTAGTGTCCAAATACAATTCTCAAAACTTGGTACACTACATAGTTTCCTGAGTGTGACTGCCAAAATAAATCTGGCCTGGAAAATAATTTTGAGGACTTTTCCCTCTCACTTAAGTTTTCTTCAGTATTTTAAACTAAAGATAGCCTTTAAAAGCTGAGGCTTTGCCCATATAGACAAACCACAATATACATTTAATGCCTTTGGAAACTTTCTTGATAAGCTTATTTAGGAGAAAATACTCCAATACAAGGTCCATATGAACTCCATCTATTCTATCCAACATGTTTTTCTCTTCCAGAAAAAAAAACAAAAACAAAAACTGAAACCACTGTAGCTGAAAGTACTTCCTCACTGTATGTATTGGTCAAGTCTTAAAATGAATTCACACTTGTATTAATTTTACTTTATTTGACAGTGTTTGTACTCAGTGTCTAAAATAGGCACTAGAGTATTTCCAGTCTGTCCCTTCTTCCCTAATCATAGCTACTCCTTTGGTTCACCTCTTAGCAGAAGACAAGCTGTCTTTTATTTGGGAAAAACTATCACTGGGTCCTCAGTTGCTACCTTATTCCTGCTCCCTGGAAAACCAAGCGGGATCACAATAAATCGGCTGTGCCCTGAGTATTTTCAAGCAAGTACAATCTCTAATATGCTGCTGTCTTAAATCTATCAAAAGCTTGATATTTATGAAGGCTTACCTGAAAGATAAGCAGTCCCTCTAAATCCTCTAAATTTTACTCAGGATTAGGTTAAACCAGCAGAGAGTTATTTCCTTAAATAATAGTCCTCCCCCCATGCCTTTACCTAGTGGTATTTTCCTGGCATGATGTCACTGGACAGTACTGAGGGGCACTACAGGAAACAGCCCGATGTAGCTGAGCGCTGTGTCAGAGATAAAGGTGTCAGGATGATTTTCATCCTGTTACACAGTGTTCTTTTTATAAGGACTCTAGGGAGAAGATTTTTTTTTTTTTCTGGCTTTAACACTAGCAAAAGTCATTCTCCTAAGCATTTGGCTTGTTCTTATCTTACAGACCGTCCCATTTTGGCTTTAAGCAAAACTAATATGTTGTTTAAGATACCTGGCGGCAAAGAGGTCAGAAGGAGGTCAGGCTGTCTTCTCTGTAGTGAATTAGTGACATTCATTCATTATCTCCCAAGTCCTCATTAAAACTGCTTTAATGTGGTGACCATTTGATGGTACACATACGCTTTAATCTTGTGAATATCAAACCCACCTGGGTTACATTTCCTGTTACAGACAGTTAGCAGAAGCAGGTTAACATGATATGTTAACTCCTTAATCTGCAGCTTGTGGAGGAACCAGGCTCACTAGTAGCCTGAATTTGAGCTCAAATGGTCTATACAGAGTAGTGCTAATTTATCAGGTTCTGTCTTCAAATCTCAGATTGCTTAAGACACTTTTAATCATCTGTTTAATTTTGCACCTTACCTTTCTTTGCTCTGACATATTATTTTTCAGGTTATTCTTTGGGCCTGGATATGCCCTATTTTTCTTCCTCATCTGACCTACATTCAAATTTACACACTGTGAAATAGCTAAAAAAATTCCCATTAAGGTTCTAAAAGGGGACATTTCAACCAGTGTATAAGTCATCAAATTCTCATGTAAAACTGAATGATCCTTGATATTAATAGCTTGGCAAATGTATGCTACAGGTTAGGATTTTTATGAAAAAAGATCTCAAGTCATTTGGCTGAGGGCAGCCCACCTACTCTGGAATAACTTGAGCATTTCTAAACTTTCCACATCACCTAGGTCAAATCTCCCTCTCCCAATTAATCTTAAAATGTAATCTTTTCCCTGAAAGCCTGCCCATAGTTCTAACTTTACCTGTATTTACTGTGCAGTGTTTCCTTTTTGTGCCTTTTGTCTTTGAGGTTGGACATTAAAAGGGCAAGTTTCTGTTCGTGTTTGGGCTGGTGGAGTCTTGGGAAAGTGGGACAAGGAGCCCCATTGGGAGCTTTTTTTTTCCCCTCTCCACAAGCAATAGAGAGTATTACAATGATTTACAGAGACACGTTGAAAGTAAATTATGTTGTAAACGCCTGTCCCTTGGGCCAGCTAAGAATCACAGGAAAAAAATGCAAAAAGTTTGAAATTCCCAACAGCAAAGGTTGACAGGAAAATATGGTTTTGTTTTTCTATGAGTAAAAGTAACTTTTATGTTGTGTTTTCCCATGAGAAATTATAAACTTTCAAAAGAATTTTAGCCTCTTGCATGCACATATAAGAGCAATTTATCTGGTACTGCCCCAGCGAAAACACTCTTAAGACTTTAAAGCTGTTAGAAGTGGGGCTGAATTTCTTTAAGACCGCTACTTCTTATTTGTCCTTGCTGTCTCCTCTTGTCAAAACATTTACTCAGATTTCGAAGAGTTGCAAGTTGGCAACATCTTAATAATATGAAAATGCATTTGTGCAGCCCATGTGGCTGCAATTTTTGAGTATGTTCATCACTTATTTAATGAGTAATGGATCCTTTACGGTAGCTATGGCCACACAGAAGTATATGTAGCAAATTCAGTGAGAACTTGTCAATATAAGATACTACGAGTGTGGCGAGGTAGCTTTGTCTCCCTCTTCTGGAGCCTCCCTGAGGCTCAAGTAGGATCCTCAGACCCCGACCTTCTTCCTTCCTCAAAGAATGAGCAACAGCTACAGAAACTCTACAGCTGGGTGGGTAGCTTAAATCACTGGGGTCCATTTTGTGGGTGTGAACATCTTTTATTCCTGAGAGACTTAAAGGAAAAGATATACATTTTCTTTCTCTGTCTCAACTTAATTAGAAATGATTCAGAATGCTCTTTATTAGCAACTCCATTTCTTTTTTTTAATGGCATGATAAGAAAAATTAGTAAAAGATGCCCCCAAACTGCTACTCAGCCTTCTCTGCAACTAAAACTCACATCATTAGATTTTTCAGCAGTGTTGTTCAGTATTGGCTTCTTTTGCTCCAGACATTCTTCGTCTGACTCTTGTCCCTGCCCCCTCTCATAAGCTCTTCTTTGTCGAAGGTCCAAGTTTTCTCTAGTGTTTATAAACTTTTCCTTGTCAAAATACCAGATAGTCTGTTTCTCCCCTGGCAGGGAGATTTATCCAAGGGATGTCATTTCAGGAACTATGAACAGACACAATAATTCTCCTCTCTCTACCTGTCATTTCAGCATTTGCATTGAAACTCGGATGTATTCCATCCAACAGAGCACTCCAATTTTCAGGGATTTCATTCCCTTTAGACGTCAGAATTGTTCTAAAGTTTCTATAAATGATGCCACAAAATCTAAGGTAAACTATAAACCTTCAAAAGTTCACGCGCATTATATTGAGTGAAAGAAACTACAACACCCAATTATCTCCACAACGTCAGTGATGAATAGAACGAAAACTCAACCAGTATCCTCATTTTCTCACGCTCTGCCAGACACACACAGAAAGCCTGCTGCTATGCATTGTTTCTTTCCCCACCCCTTCATTTTCTCTGCCTGTGATAGACATATCCTTATTTATGGATTAACAAGTACGAAGATCATGTCACTTCCTGACATAAATGATAATATACCTTTGCTCCCAGAGATGTATTTAGACAAAAAATAAAACCCCATGAAAAGCCTCAGATAGAGTTGTTGGCTAAACAGAGCTACTTAATTAAAATATCACACTGAGGGACTTCCGTGGTGGCGCAGTGGTTAAGAATCCGCTGTCAATGCAGGGGACGCGGGTTCAAGCCCTGGTCTGGGAAGATCCCACATGCCGCGGAGCAACTAAGCCCGTGCACCACAACTACCGAGCCTGTGCTCTAGAACCCGCGAGCCACAACTGCTGAGCCCACATGCCACACCTACTGAAGCCCGCATGCCTAGAGCCTGTGCTCCTCAACAAAGACAAACCACCACAATGAGAAGCCCGCACACCGCAACAAAGAATAGCCCCCGCTCACTACAACTAGAGAAAGCCTGCATGCAGCAACAAAGACCCAACGCAGCCAAAAATAAGTAAATTTATAAAAAAGTAAAACATATAAAAAAAATCAGTGAAATGCTTTTTAGTGAAGAGAAAACTTAAAGCCAGTGCTTCATTTGCAAAAGAGAAGGGAAAGCAATTGCAAACAACTTCCAGTCCTGCAACTTAGATTCACTCCAGTGTGACCAATTATTTCTTAACTTAGCATAACTGAAGCCAAAAACTCAGCCTCTGTGCACCAATGCCGAGTCGAATCTCAGAGACAGAATTTTGAGTCAAGTAGTAAAGAATAGCTTTATTGCTTTGCCAGGCGAAGGGGTCACAACAGGCTCCTGCCTCAAAAACTGTGTGTCCCAACCTGGGAGGATTTGATGATGAGTTTTATAGCAGAGGTTCAAGGAGGGTGGTGTTGCTGATAAGGGTTAGGGTGTGCACAGGGCCTGCACTCCTTTATTCTGGTCTCAGGTAGTCTCCTCCTAATGAGCTTCTCTGCTTCCTTTAATCTCAGGTGGCCTCAGGTGGTCTTCTCTGAAATGAAGAATGCTAATATCTTCCATTTGTTGGGGGTCTTAGTTCTTTATAATAAAACTGTAATCATAGGTGTAGTGCTTTCAGTGAGTCCTGAGTTGTTCTAGGAAATTATCAAACTTGAGGGGATTGTAGGAACCCCAGATTTATAGCTGGTGAGCCAGAAGTACAGGTGGCCCCAGAGACTTGTAGCTGTCATCTGAACCGAAGGTAGTCTTGTGGAGAACTGTGTCTTTACCTTGTGGAATCAGGTACAAGTAGTTAGTGTCAGAACTGAATTAAATTGAAGAACACCTGATTGGTGTCAGAGAATTGGTGTCAGAGCAGTGATTGATAGAACTCTTTCTCTAGTATTAGTTTCTTGTTTTTATTTACCTAATGGTTCAAGCTTTAAAATTAAAATAATCAAAAATTGGGGAAAAAAATAGCAAAACAGAGTAATAGCTAAGAAGGTATTCAGTTATTTCAAGTAATAAAATAGAAAAAACACTTAATGTGCTGAAATATAGGTTTCTCTAAAAATTTTATGACAGATAAATCTGGTTGAGAGCCAATTAAATTTATAGTTATCTTTATTATGTTATTTATAATATATTACATATTGTATATTTATATTAATATCATTATTCATATTTATGCTAAGGTAAATAAACTTCAACTTCAGTTGAATTTTGAGACCCAAGAAGTATAGGGATTAATCAAAGAACATCAGCAAACAAATAACTCTAGGACCTTATGTGATGTTAGGATTTCTCTAGCATAATTGTTTACTTATACCAGTGCACCCTTAACTTCTTCATGGCAAATAAACTGCTTTCTAGCTTATTACTCTGAGTATTGGTGTGATCACTTTTTACTTTCCTCATCTCTTGAAATGGAAATAATTCTACTTCCTAGTGTTTAAGGTCATTCTGAGTATAAAAGAAAGTGCTAGTTTTCAGATGCTTAGATCTCTGTTTAGAACTCTGCACTGTGCTGGGCAATGCCCTTAGTTGCCTCACCCAAGAGACGAATGCATTTCCTGACCCCATCTCTCTACCCCATCACCTCCTCTGAACTTCTGCTTGCCAATATCCCTTTTAAATGTCCTATCAATTACTGAACTCAAAGCTTCCGCTGTGTTCTTGAAACTGAGAGAAGCCCTGTGGGGCTCCCGGGCACGGAGGCCTTTTTTGTCCCATATTTCTTGTAGGCAAGACTACAACCTCCATGATCTTCCCTGAGTTCCAAAGGGCAGATTCAAACAGTTGCTAATCAAGGGATGAGCAACCAGGAAACCACCTGAGGCAAGATTAAAGTGACCAGAGGAGCTCATCGAGTTTAGGAGACAGACCACCTCAGACCAATTAAAGGAGTGCAAGCCCTGCACACATACCCTAGTCTTGTCAGAGATCCCAGCCTTGAACCATTGTTATAAAACCCCCCATCAAATCCTCTGGGGTTGGGACACAGTTTTTCGAGGCAGGAGCCTGCAGTGTCCCCCCTTTGCCTGGCAAAGTAATAAAGCTATCCTTTTCTACTTCACCCAAAACTCTGTCTCCAAGATTTGAGTTGGCACCGGTGTACAGAGAGGCCAAGTTTTTAGCATCATTCTGACCAATTCGGAGAAAACAAAGTTGTCACTCCCATTCCTCAGAACAATATGTTTCTCCTAATCCTACCTTACTTTCATTAACAATTTCTGAAAAATTCTATTTTACTGTTGTTACATGGCAAGCTTGTGACAAGGAAATTTCCTCAATTCAGACCAATCCTTTTTAAATCTAAATGCTGTCTTTACATTTACTTGTATTGCATTTCATTTCCATTGTTTCTGACTTGAATTCAACACTTTTAAGATAATCCTAAATTTATCAAACATTTTTTTTAGTATTTATTACATATGCATTTGGTAACTATGTGTTATCTCAAAAGGGATAATGTGGTTAGAAAGAACACTGCATTTGCATTTAAAAGCAAACCAAAAAAACAAATAAGACACTTGTGTTTAGATCTAGATCTACTAGTTATGCCATTTCAAGATAGTTTTGTAATTAAAATCTTAGGTTTCTTTAATCTATAAAATTGAGATTATAATATCCCCCTCACTATAAAATAGAGCTTCTATAGGGACCAAATCAAATAAGGAAACCTATTATAAAATACTCTATAAGCTATAAAACAATGTTCAAGTATAATGGGGAACTAAACTATAAAACACTATTCAAGTGTAATGGGGAACTACAACTAATCAATCTTTTTAAATTAGTAAATTGGGATGAAAGAGTTCTTTAGCTCCTCACTGGAGACCTCTCTCCAAGTTCATTACCCTTTTCTCTTTGGTTTGCTTGTTCTCGGGAGAGCCCTGATATATACTTCCCCTATTCCACAAGAGTAATAAGAAGATGTTGGATTAATTATGTCTAAGACTCCATTCTAACGTAGTAATAATTTTATTTGACCCACTTCCTGCTAAGTACCCTTTGCTGAGTTTTCCAGCTTCAGATTTTGAAAATTGGGAGGTGGAATGTTAAGATCTCAACTTGAAGTCAAATAATCTTGAGTAGGAATCCTCAGTCATTCCCTGGCTGGGTGACCTTGGGAAAGTCACTTGATAACTTTAAGTCTAGGGTTCTTCATCTGTTAAAATGTTCTTTCCCTGTAAGGAAAGTAACTTTCCTTATAAAATTGATGTAAAGTTCGTAATAGATAATATATATAAAGCTACTTTCCTTACATATTAAAAAAATTTGAGGTGAAAGCAGATAAAAGGATAGGGAAATGACTGAATTTTAATCCCCACCTTATTTACTCCAAACTTTTTCCATATAAGGGTTATGTTAATTTCAAATCTGTGAGATAGTGTGCAATGTCAGATTGAACTCAAGGAAAGCTTTGTGTGGCATTTCCCTAACAATATCTCAAATGTAAATGAGGTGAATGGATCATAAAGCTTTGTTAGTGAATCCACAAGAGCAAATCCACTCTTTTAACTGTCTTCTTAGAGACCTACACCTGAGACAACAGTCACTATCTAGAAAGCCTAAGGAAACATTTCAACTCTGACTGTACAAATTCTTACTCATGAACTGAAATCACATGGTTTGGCCGCTGTGGAACCTTTGCTGTTTTACTCTTCATTTCCTTGGGTATGTTTGCCTTTGGAAAACCAGCTCAACCTTAGTTACCTTGGTACGGACATGGAAATCCCAAACAATGCTTTGTATTGTCATCAGACCTGGGATCCATATGCCCAGCTGAGATGGTTAATTTTATGTGTCAACTTGACTGGCTAAGGGATGCCTAGATAGTTGTGAAATATTTCTGTGTCTGTGAGGGTGTTTCTGGAAAAGATTAGCATTTGAATTGGTGGACTTTGTAAAACAGATGGCCCTTTCCAATGCACGTGGGCATCATCCAATCTGTTAAGGACCTGCATAGAACAAAAAGGTGGAGAAAGTTTGAATTACCTGACTGATAGGGCAAGATAATTGACTGATGAGTCAATTATCAGTTGGGATGAGTTGGGACATCAATCTTCTCCTGCTCTTGGTGCTCCTGGTCTCAGGTCTTCAGACCTGGACTGGAATCTATACCATTGATTCTCTGGCCCTCAGGCCTTTGAACCATATCACCAGCTTTCCTGCATCTCCAGCTTGCAGTTGGCAGACCTTGGGACTTCTCAGCTTCCATAATTGTGTGAGCCAACATTGTATAATCTCTTGAGATAGATATATAAGATATCTATATCTCCTGTTGATTCTGCTTCTCTGGAGAACCCTCACTAATACACCAACATTGTCCCTGGGAAACTGCTGGCTGCCCTCCCATCCTCCAGCTGCCTATTCAGAAAAGAGTAGACAGTTTCATATCAACCATTCTATAATTTCCAGAATCAGCCCCCTTCTCCCTCTCCCAACCAGTAAGATATTTTATGTATTCTGTAGTCACAATTCGAATCTACATTTGTTCCCTCAGGAGGAAACTACAATGGACCTAGAGATTAAAAATCAAATTTAAACAACTAGATGTCAGATTTTTCTCTCCTCACTTGCCCTGAAAATCTTCCTCAACTCTGTGATGTTTACTGTCCCCTAATAGATTTCTCACTGATCCCCTTGATGACATTAGGAGAAGGAAGATAAGTTAATAGTTATGTGTGATGGTTAATCTTGTGTTAAGGAAGGATACCCAGACAGCTGGTAAAATACTATTCGTGGGTGTGTCTGTGTGGGTGTTTCTGGAACAGATTAGCATTTGATTCAGTAAACTGAGTAAAGCAATCTGCCCCCACCCATGTGGGCAGGCATCATCCAATCCATTGGAGCCTGAAACAGACAAGAAGATGAAGAGCAAATTCTGTCTTCTTAATCTGGGACATCCATCTTTTTCTGACCTTGGACATCAGAACTTCTGGTCTTTGGACTTAGAGTGAATTATACCAATAACACTATTGTTCTGAGATTTTTAAATAAACAAAATTGTATAATTTATTGAAAGAATGAACTATGAATCTAAAAACAAAGAATCTCATTAATAACTTTTAGAGCATTTTGTAATTCACTAACCGTATTCACATGTATTACGTCCTTAGAAACATAGGAGTTTGAGACTCAGAGTAGTTGAGTTCAAAATCACCAGCTGGTTTGTGATAGGTCAGAATGCTTTGATTTTATCTTATTTCATCAAATAGAAAATCTGACCAGGATGTGATCTCGAAGTTCATTTCCACAAGCCCCTCATTTTACAAATAAGAAAATAGAGACAACCTAACAACTGTGACAGAAATTCTGGTTCATTAGTCTTTCCTACCATATCACTTCGCATTCAGATTTAATGATATAGATTGTAGATATCTTTAAGCAATATGAAAGTATACGTGCTATACAAAAATCACGTCTCCTAAAAAAAAAAAAGTGACATTAGACAGGAGAATAGAGTTATTCTACTGATGATAACCTAATCAACAAGCATGAGCTTTTTGAAGTTCCCTGAGAAACTTGTAGGCTGATAAATATCTCCATCAAAATGCCAATCACTAACACTTGACCTGTTGCAACTCTTCTTCAGCAGTGTTCTCTGAAACTTTCATTTAGGTGCATAAAATCAGTTGCATTATCACAATCAGATTGCCATCTCCTTTGCAATCCTCAAAGATTCCTGTATGACACAAAAATATTATATATGGTTCCATGTCACAGTTATAACTCCTAGATATTGTGATTGCTACTTTTCATGAATTAAGTGAGAACATTTTCTTCCTTTCACAGTGCCACATATTGCCAGAAAGCACATTTGCATATTATTATGTTTAAACAATGTATTCTCAGATGTGTGCACTCCATATGATTAACTCATAACACTGTCTAGAACAATCTTTTGGTGCAACCTCATGCCTAGGGTGGAAGCTAGTCATTGCTCTTATGTGATTTACAATCTGTGCTCTATCAGTTCCACAAAGATAAAATATAAATGCCAAGCCAGAATGACACAAATGGAGAAAAAGCCCATTCCCCCTCTTCAGTATGATTTGTGATATTTACTGACTAACCAAACACTAGCATGGGATCAGACCCAAATAGCCTTTCAGGACTGGAGTGGTGACAATTGGCAGTGGTTAGTGTGCTACCAAAGCATGTACAATATTTGCAGTGTCATAGAACAGGGCTATTTCCAAAGGGGAAAAACAGCATTACTGCACAAAGGAGACTAGGAGATGATGTGGGCACAAGCCACTCTCCTGGGTATAGGAGGGAACCCAGAAATGTCATAAAATCTCTCTTCGAACTGTTGTCGCTACTGTTGGTTGTATGGGAAATTAACATATTTAATTAACTGTCTGACCAAAGCAGCTGTTACCTTATATAAAACCTTGAACATTGGTGCCTGGCTTATCCCACTAGGTGCTTGAATGTGCCAGTGGCATAAGACTGATGATATTTTTATACTGCATGTCACAGCATGACTCCTCTTGCAATAGGCTCAAGATCTTCTTTAAATTCTTCATGGAGAATAATAATGCCCCAGCCCAAACTGCTTAATAACATCCTATGTCAGGCCAGCCAGCAGGAAGCTCCATGCACAACAAAGTGGACTCTGGCCAATCCAATCATTCCCAACTTCCAAAAAGGCCCTTGCTGAATAGGGCCTGGCAAAGCCAGGCATGCATCTTTCCTCTTCGTCATCAGGATGCTATTTTATTAATTCACATCACTTACTTATGACATTATTATTTGCCTTCTATATTTTTTCAAAGAAAAAGTCCTTGACTTCAATATTTCCAAACGGAAAGAAATGCTTCCGAGTCAGAAGTTACTTTCATTAGTTTGCTAAGTTGTTGGTCCAAAGCTATTACGGAGATCGTGATTGGTTTGAAGGATTTCTGAGAGGAGTGGGTGAGGGACCGTAGAAGGTGGCTTTTTTGACCATTGTAAAAAATGCTTCCTTTACTTGGTTTGTTATTTCACCCATTTGTGAGAGAGTAAGAATCAAACATTTTCTATTTTGTATGGTTTGAGCTGTGAAGTGATGAGTTTATCTCTAGCAAAGATGGAGGCCAGGATTTTTCAATACCTTTCTCGGTAATGTGGTAACACTGGTTATCTTGGTTGCCTGTGCTGCTCTTTTTCTGAACTAATTTACTCTGCCATTGAATGTGTCTTCCTCATCATACCTTTACTACTGGACACACTTAATATTTCCTTTTGTGCGATTTCTGAAATTCTTGGAAAGTATTGCAAAGTCTGCAGTTTCGGCTAGTACCATATGTAACTTATGAACAGTTTGCTAGTTCAGCAGTTGGAGGGCTCAAAATCCTGATTAGAAAGAGGCCTCCATAAAAACTGTGGGGGAAAAAGTTAGCCAGCAAGGACTTTTCTTCATTGTTTACATTATTATATTTTAAACTTCTAATAATAAAATGTGCAATAATTAGGATATATTAACTTGGTATATGTGCATTACAAAAAGATCAATAATCTTTCCAAAAATATGAAACTGAAGAAATGTTGAATAAATATAAAAATAGTCTGTACCTCATTCTGAATAAGCATATCCTGTATTGAATGTGCATTTGCCCACACAAAGACACGTGTTAGTTATTTGTTGCATGTATCAGGAGAAAAAACTCCCAGGGTTTAATAAAAGCAAAATTGTGATTGGTTGGTCTATTCTTAAACTGACCCTTTATAAGTTAAACATGAATATGTATAAATATGTATATAAACATGCACATACCATGATGTATTTCTATCTATAATTACAAGATAGGGTAAGAAATGTTCTTCAAAAACACACAACCAAGGCCAGGGCAACATCACATTCAAGGCCAGGAAGAGCAGCTTCAAGCCTATAGAACTCTACATATTAGAGAACCGAGAGGGCTATTTTATTGCTAAATTTAATTAGGAATAAATTGCTCAGGTAACTAGGTAATATTCACCCTGCTGCTTTATAACTGACACTGACCACCTGACCCCTGATGGCTGTCCTCAGATGGAATTCACCCAAATCATTTTTCTTATTCAACAATTATGTGCCACACACTTGGCTTGGCACTGTGGAGAAAGTAAGGAATGATAAGTGAGGTATAGTGTCCATTTCATATTGCTTCTAGAATAGATATTTAGCAATGACCATAACTGAAGAGTTTCTTTAATAGAGACTTTATGAATATACAAAAAGAAAAGATGAATATATATGTTACTCTATAGCTAATATAAATATGAGAATTAACTATAGGTAATAGAGAGTGAGGTTCCAATAATAATTTCTAACCTATTTCTACCTTTCACTGAGTAAAGTATTCTGATGAGGGATTTATGCACATTCTGTCCTTCATTCTTCATAATATGTGAGGTAGCTACGAATATTATCAACATTGAATAGATCAGAACATGAGGAGAGAACTTAATTGCTGTCACCCATAAGTGACAGAGAAGTTTGTCAGCCTAGGTTTCCCCACGTACAATTATTATGCACTGACCTCTTACATAATTCTGCCTGTCCAGTGAACTGGTAAAATCTCTAGAAGTTTATTCTGGTCTGCTTCAGATAGTGCTTTCTTTCCTTCACAAATTCTGATCCTGAACTGACTTTGCTTTACTTACAGAAAGGGTCTGCCTTGTTTTTTTATTATTTGCAGAAAGTGCTTAAACTTTTGGTTTGCAATTGCTCACTCTTCTGTGTTTAACTATGTTTAAAGGAGTTTATTTTACTTCAGTCCTCTTTACTAAATGCCTGCTGCCAGGTACTCATTACCCCTGCAGTGCTTCCTCTTTCTATTTTTATGGCCCTGCAACTTTCCCTCCTCTTCTTGCCTCTGTGCTGGCTCAAGCTGTGAGATAGTTTCATGGATTGGGGCAGGACCTAAGACTTAGAGGAGAAGAAGCCATATGAGTATTCAAATTCCCTCTTTATATATACATTTCCCCCACTGTACCACTTCCCAAGGAGGATGGCTCTCCATCTTTTCATCAATGTACGCTGCATGTCATGGATGGAGTAGGCAATCAATAAAATTCGTTGAATGTTAAGTGAATTGGAATAAATATGCTTACTTAAGTGAAGATGTTTAGTTAGCCATTCATTCCACTTTTCATAATATCCCAGGCTTCTCTGGGGGATTTAAACTCTCTACAGTATGCTTGGAGACTTCACACAGAAGTAATCTGTCCCCTCTTAGGCAAATGGTAGATTCCTGACTCAAATCAGAAAAATGGGTGTCTATCCCTCTGTTTCTCTGGATGTCTCAGGATTTGAGTCTGGAAAAGAGGGACAAAATAGGGTGGGAATGGTTGGAGCTTATCCATTCCAGTGGAGACTTCCAAGTACATCTGTTTCAAGTAAGTGTGCTACTTCCTGTTATTTTATGAGCCTGATTAGTTCTATATTTTTAAACAGCATTATTGAGATATAATTGATATACAATAAACTGCACATGTATATGTGTATAATTTTTAAAGTTTGGACATATGTATAAACCCCCAAGAAACCATCATCACAATCAGTCAAGATAATGAGTATGTTACCCACAACATTTTTATTTTAGCCCTTCCTAATCCCTCCCTCTTATTCCTCAATCCCCTCATCCCCCCCCAAATCTGGCAAAAACTGGTCCACTTCTAGTTAGTATACATAACATCTCATTTCCTAAACATTTTTGTACATGGTATTATAAATTAGGTGCTCTTTTTTATGTTCTGGATTCTTTCACTCCCCATAATTATTTTGAGATTCATCCATGTTGTAGCATGTTTCAATAGTTTACTTTTTTGTTGCTGAATAATTTTCTACTTCTTATCCACTTACCTGTTGATGGATTTTTGGGTTGTTTTCAGGTTTTTGTTATTAGAAATAAAGCACATGTGAACATGCCTGTAAAACTTTTTGTGTGAACATGTGCTTGCTTTCTCTGGGGTAAATACTTGGGGTGGAATGTCTAGATCATATGGTAGATATGTGCTTAACTGTTTAAGAAACTGCCAAGCTATTTTCCAAAATGGTTGTGTAATTTCAATTTTACATTAAAATCTGTTTTATTTAGAGTTAATTTTTTACATACAGTATAGTGCAATATACGTATTGAAGATTATTTTTTAGCCTATGGATATCCAATATTTTAGATATCATTTTTCATAAAATATTTTCTTTACTATATTACCTTTATTCCTCTGTCAAAAATCAGTTGCCCATATATGTGTATGTCTATTTCTGGGCTCTCTATTCTGTTCTATAGATCTATTCTTCTAATATATGCCAATACCCAACTCTCGTAATTAGGGCAGTTTTATAATGTCTTAAATCTGGTAGTCTTAGTCTTCCAACTTGGTCTACCTTGTAAAAGTTATTTTGGCTATCTGAGGCCCTTTCTATCTCCATATAAATTTTAGAATCAATTTGTCAAGTTCTGTCAAAAAAAAAGAAAAAAGAAAATGCCTACTAGAATGTTGTTTTCAATTGCACTAAAACTGCACGTCAATTTTAGGGAGAATTGACATCTTAATAGTGGGACCTTTGCGTATCCATGATGGATCTCTCCATTTATTGAGCAATATCTTATAGAATTCAATATGCAGGACTTTCACATCATCCGTCAGATTTATCCCTAAGTATTTCATATCGTTATGCTATTATAAAGGTTTTTTTTTTTTCAACTTTACTTTGCAATTGTTCAATACTAGTATAGAAATATAATTGATTTTTGGTAATTAGCTTGTATCCTGCAGTTTTCTAAAGTCATTTGTTAGTTTCAGGAGTTCTTATAGATTGCATTGGATAATATTCATAGAGGATGATGCCATCTGTGAATAAGCTGGTTTTATTTTTTCTTTAATCTGGTTGTCTTTTATTCCCCCTATTGTGCTAGATAGAACCTTCAGTAAAATGTTGAATAGAAATAGTGACAATGAATATCCTTGGCTTTTTTCTGATCTTATGGTGAAAAGCATTCATTTAAGAACCTTTTTCTAACACTGTAAATTTTCCCAGTACTGCTTTTGTAGTATCCCACAAATTAGAATATGTTGCGTATTCATTTTTGTTTAGATAAAATACTTTGTAATTTCTCTTTTGATTTCATCTATGACTCATGTCATTTAACCACGTGTTTTTTGTTTACAAATATTGGGGATTTTTTGAGACATCTTTTATTGATTTCTTCACTGAGATGAGAGAGCATATTTTGTATGATGCAAATCCTGTTAAACATTATCAAAACTTGTTTTATGATGCAAAAAACAGTCTATCTTTGTAAATGTTCTTTGCACACTTGGAAAAAAATGTGTATTTTGCTGTTGTTGGGTGGAGTGTTCTCTAAATGGCAATTAGGTCAAGTTGGTTTATAGTGTTGTTCAAATCTTCTCTATTCATACTGATTTTTTTGTCTGCATGGTCTATTGTTGAGTGATGGCTATTAAAATATCTGAGTATAATTATAGATTTATCTATTGTTCCTTATAGTTTTATCAGTTTTTGCTCCATGTTTTTTGAAGTTTTGTTATTAGGTGCATAAATGATTGGGTTTGTATCTCTTAATGAATTGAGCCATTTATTATTAAATGATACATTATCTCAGTTTTTAAATCTACTTTGTCTGACATTTAACAGCTAGTCTAGCTGTATTATTATTAATGTTAGCATAGCTAACCTTTTATCATTTTACTTTTATCTAATATTGTTCTCTATATGTGAAGTGTGATTCTTGTAGGCAACATTATATTGTTTTTATTTTTTTCACCAATTAGACAATTTATACCTCTTGATTGGGAAATTAGGCCATTTACATATAATATGATTTTTTTTTTAATTACATGAATGAATCAACAGTTTAAATTTTATTTATTTATTTATTTATTTTTGGCATGTTGGGTCTTAGTTTCTGTGCGAGGGCTTTCTCTAGTTGCGGCGAGCGGGGGCCACTCTTCATCGCGGTGCGCAGGCCTCTCATTGTCGCGGCCTCTCCTGTTGCAGAGCACAAGCTCCAGACGCGCAGGCTCAGTAGTTGTGGCTCACGGGCCCAGTTGCTCTGTGGTATGTGGGATCTTCCCAGACCAGGGCCCGAACCTTTGTCCCCTGCATTGGCAGGCAGATTCTCAACCACTGCACCACCAGGGAAACCCTAATATGATTATTGATATAAACATCTTGGTATGCGTTTTTTATCTCTCCTATCTGATTGTGGGGAAAATGTCCATAGCCTTTAAGAAGTGGCTGAAAGAATTCTATTCAATGCAGAATTTCAGATAAAATTCCTGACCTGGGCTGTTCATCCTCTCTCCATGTGTTGTCCTTTTTCTTTTCCTGTTTTTTTTCTCTTAGATCATGTTTTCTCTCATTGATTTATGCAGAACATTCTGTACTGTAGGCTGTGGTGTCATTTTTGTTTTGTATCTGTTTTACTGAAGTAAGTCTCCAGTTGAGGTAGATATATTAAAAAATAATAAATGTTGCTTTAACAAAAAAAAGGCTTTTTAAAATAAATTGAATATTTTTTATGATTCCATTTTAATCTCCATAGTTGAATTACTAGCTATAACTGTTTTGCTATTTTAATGGTTGTTTTAGGGTTTATAGTATATATCTTCTCTAAGTTACCATTCTTGGTACTCTTTAATCCTTTTTGTAGATGCAGATTTCATCTTGCTATCTGCATTTTCCTTCAAATGAATGTGCTTTAGTATTTTTTATAGTGTGAGTCTGTTGATTTTTTTTTTTTATGTTCTGAAATATCTTTATTTGCCTTTGTTTTTGAAAGATATTTTTGCTAGGTATAGAATTCTGGGTTGACAGGTTTTTTTTTTCTTTACATACTATAAACATGTCACTCCACCGTGTTCTAATTTGCCTTGTTTCTGATAAGAATATTGCTCCCATTCTTAATTTTGCTTATATTTTTCCTGTTTTTTAAAGCTTTTTTTTTTTAAATTATCAGCAGTTGTGATATGCCTGTTATAGTTTTCTTTCCTCCTGTGTGTGTGTATGTATGTAAGTATCTGTTGGTGTTCATTGAGCTTCTTGGAGCTATAGGTTACTGTCTTATTACATTTGGAAAAATTTGGCATATTTTTGTTCAAATATATTTTCTCCCATATCCTCTTTGAGGGAATCTAATTAAATATGTATTAGCCATCTTGATACCACAGATACCTGATAATCTGTGCATGTTAACTATTCTCTTTCTCTGTGCTTTATTTTGGATTGTTTCTGTAGTTATATCTCCAAGTTTGCAACTTCTTAGTATTTTTTTGCTGTTTCTAACATATCAGTAATCCCATCCATTGTGTTTTACACCTCACACATTCTAGTTTTTATTTAGAAGCCCAATTTGGGTCTTCTTTACATTTGCTATTCTTTTATGTCTCAATTCAACTTTTTAAACATTTGGAATATACTTGTTATAACAACAGTTTTAATGTCCTTGTCTGTTAATTTACCATATGTGTCAGTTTTGGGTCAGTTTCAACTGACTGGTTTATCACCATATAAGTTGTATGTTCCTGTTTTTTTTTTTTTTTTTTTTTGTATGCCTGGTCATTTTTTATCAGATACCTTACATTGTGAATGTTAACTTGATGGGTGCTAGATATATTTTGTATTCTCATAAGTATTTTCAAGCTATGTTCTGAGACACAGTTAAGTTTCTTAGACAAGGTTTTATATTTTTGGATCTTACTTTGAAGGCATATTAAGTAGGACAAAGCAGGGCCCAGTATAGGACTAATTATTCCCCACTGCTGAGGAAAGACTGTTCTCAGAAATCTACCTATACCCTGTGAAAGTATAACATTTCTTTGAATAAAATAAAAAATTTTATGACTTATTGGTTACAGAGCTTAAAGCAGCCAGAGGAGTCACAGATGACTAAGTTTTCAAGTCTGGCAGAATATAAATATACCAGTGATAAAACAGAAAAGTCACAAGTCGGAGTCAGGGTAAAGTGTGCAAAAAATAAGCTAAAGTCTTAAAATGAGTACCATTCGGCGTGCATGTCTTTTTGCATCTCACAAATGAACTACAAGTATATGTTGCCTTCATCTGTCAGACTTAGGAGTCGTTTTCTTTGGTTTTTTTTCCTCTCTCTTTTTAATCTTAAGTGGTTTTTGTCAAACATTCATTTAGCATGCATTCTTCTGTCAAATACTGTTTCCACAGCCATGTAAATTTGTGTATACCCTTTATACACAAATTTTAGTAATTTACACTTTTAACTATGGCTGAAACAAGAGAAACTTAAATAAGTTTTTCCAGATTCAGAGGCAAATGCTCAAAATGTGAGAAACATACTGCATCCTGAAACTAATGAAAAAAGGCAAGAGAAAATTAAAGGAGCATTCTCATTATGACTTGAACACCTAAGAGCTATCTAGTGTAAGAAAATTTTTGAAGAAAAGCATCTAGCAAAATGTTTTTGCATAATTCCCATGAAATAAGGAGCACTGTACATGGTTATAATTTATGTTTCTAACAAAAGCCAATATACTTTTCTTAAATTGCTTGATTAAGTCCTAGTAATTAAGTGATAATAGAACATATTCAAATGGATGGGAAAAGAACGTTCCCATCATCCACCACTGCTATGAAATAAAATTCTAACTTTTTTAAAGAAGAAAAAATATATCATCAAACGTAAAATCCTTGGATAAAACCCACAATATGAAAGTTAATGCCTTAATGAAATATTAAAATTGCACCAGGAATACTCTTCAGGCATTAAAATTAACAATAACATTTTTTCTAGTATGGTTTACCTCAATTCTTTAAAAATTAATTATTACCTCTTTAAATATTTGATTAAATTAGGTCTTGGTGGGCTATCATTACCCACAAAACACATGTTATCATATATAAATTCTCATATCTCAATTTCTAATAGACATTGTCATGTTATTTAATTCTGTGATAACTTCTTTGATTTTTGCATTTGTAGTTTTAGAAAATAGACATAACTAAAGCACTCTCATTTTGAATATAAATATAGTATATTGTTAAGCTATATAAAAAGTGTTAACAATGATATTTGGTACTTCTCTGTCATATATTGTTAGAAATTCAAAGTTGATTGTAATTGCACTTATGAATCATACACTTTATATTCCACATAATCGTAAGGCAGAAGCCATCCAGCCCAGCTGTCCATAGTATATATAGTTTGACTGCCAGGTTAAATATTTCTGGCACCTATCTATAGATAAGCAATAAAATTGAGAAAAAAGATTTTCAAGGAAAATATGCATGTTTTATACTACGGTTCAATTTTCCTAGATTCAGAGTAAATTTTTGAGCCCATTATAAGTTTGGAGATAATGGTATATGTAATCTTGCCATTAGTATAAGTACTGAGTTTTCCAAACTATCATTTTTCATTTCAGAGAATTGTCTTAACATGACTTATATTCTTGGATTTGCACAATTGTATCTCTTATTCAATTTCAAATGTCAATCAATGAGCTTTGTCAATTATGCCTAAGAAGACAGCCAGAGGAAAATGTTAATCTGGTTTATCTACATAAATCTTGTAGAAAAGGCAAGGAGTTGGTAGGTTAGATTGAGGAATCAAGATATGAGAGGTTTTTTATTTAGACAAAGATTTATCGGGGTCAGTTTCTCACATATCAAGGGAAAATGTTATGATCCAATAATAAATAGCTCAATTTTCTCCAAACTGAACCCACAATATCTCTCTTACAATGCAGTAATATCCTGTTACCAACCTTCCTCTACAAATTAGTTCTTACTTTTAACTTCCTAGTTCTGCCATCAGCACTATAATTTTTCTAACCCCTCAACTTGGAAATACTAGATTTGACACTTTAACCCCACTGACTCTCTAGCATATCCTGTATACGCTGTGTTGCCAAACATAGCATAACAGATTCTTGGGTGTTAGCTGCACAACCCAACTCTGTTTTTGAGAATAACTCCACAATCTATCCTAAAAAAAAATAAGGAGAAATAGGCAGCCATGCTGCTGATTTTATTCCTCTGGCCATAGCTTATTGGATCAGGTATAGACACCCTACTTAAGCTATATCGTCAATAATCTCTTCTTGAGAATGTGAAGTAACAGATATAGAAGTTTCCTCAATCACTGTGGTTCATGGGAACAAGATGTTACATTTTTCCAAGTATTCAAAAGGAACCTGAAGCAGAGAAAGCCAGTCTTGCTAAAAATGAGAATGGAACAAAAGTATAGAGACAAATGTGGAGATCCTCCCTAAAAATTGAGGGGTTCCAGTCCCACATCAGGCACCCAAGCCCTGAGGACCTGCACAAGGAAGACAAGCCACCATAACACCTAGCTTTGAAAAATAACAGGGCTTACATCCAGGAGAGCCAGAGGGCTGTAGGAAACCATAACTCCACACTTAAAGGGCTCATGCACAAATTCACTTGCTCTGAGTCCTAGTGCAGAGGCAACAGTTTGTAAAGCACCTGGTACTCTAGCTGGCCTGCCAAGTCCACCCCAGCATGCCCCTGGCTCATGCCCACTCCAGCTCCAGAAATCCTGCCAGAGCAACCCCAGTCTGGCCCAGCACACCCTGGGAAAAACCTCAGCCCCTCCTGCTCCAGCTCCAGAAGTCCTGCAAAAGCAGCCTTGGCCTGGTGCACCCTGAGACACCCCTACCACATGCCTGCTCCAGCCCCAGAAAGCCTAAGCCACTTGGCAGCCACACCTACATAGGGGGTGCTCCTAAATAGGGCCACATCTTCAAGACCAGGAGAGAGAACTGTTTAGCCTAATTCATGAAAACAAACACAGAAAGTCGAACAGAATGAGATTGAAGAACAGTTCCAAATACAAGAACAAGATAAAACCCTGGGGGTGGGGGTGTGGAGACAGTTTTAACCTCTGTTAAAACTCTAATGAACAGAGCTAAGTAATTTACCTGATAACTAATTCAAAGTAATGGTCATAAAGATGCTCAACAAATTGGGAGAAGAATGGAGGAACACAGAACTTCAACAAGAGTTAAGTAAAAAATATAAAAAATAACCAATCAGATAATACAATAATTCAAATGAAAAATACACTAGAGGGAAGGAAGGTCAGATTAGATGATACAGAAGAATACATAAGTGATCTGGAGCACAGAATAGTGAAAATCACCCAATCAAAAAAGATTTTTCTTTGCTAAAAGAAAAAGGAACTAAAAATCTGAGGACAGTTTAAGGGCCCTCTAGGACAATATCAAGCAAACTAACATTTGAATTATAGGGGTCCCAGAAGGAGAAGAGAGGAAAGGGCAGAAATTATTCAAATAAATTTCAAACAATCCTGACAAGGGATTAATCTCCAAAGGATACAAACAGTTCATAAGCTCAATATCAAAAAAACAAAGCTGGAGGTATCATGCTCCTGATTTTAAACAATACTATGAAGCTATAATAATGAAAACAGTATGGTACTGACATAAAACAGACACACAGATCAATGGAACAGAATAGAAAACCCAGAAATAAACCTATACTTATTTGGTCAATTAATCTACAACAAAGGAGGGAAGGATATACAATGGGAAAAGACAGCCTCTTTAATAAATGGTGTTAGGAAACCTGGATGGATACATGTAAAAGAATGAAAATAGACCATTTTCTAACATTATATACAAAAATAAACTCAAAATGTATTAAAGACTTAAATGTAAGACTTAATCATAAAACTTCTAGAAGAAAACATAGGAAATACACTCTTTGACATTGGTCTTAGAAATATTCTTTTGGATCTGTCCCTTCAGGATAGGACAACAAAAGCAAAAATAAACAAATGAGACCACACCAAACTAAAAAGTTTTTGCACAGTGAAAGAAACCATTAACAAAACATAAAGGCAACATACCAAATGAGAGAAGATAATATTTGCAAATGATGTCCTATAAGTAGTAATATCTAGAATATATAAGGAACTCATATGACTCAATATCAAAAAAATCTGATTAAAAAATTGGCGGAGAACCTGAATAGACACTTTATCCAAGGAAGACATACAGATGGGCAACAGACACATGAAAAGATGCTCAACATCAGTTATCATCAGGGAAATAAAAATTGAAACCACAGTGAAATATCAACTCACACCTGTCAGAATGGTGATCAACAAAACAGTAAATAAGTCCTGGTGAGGATGTGGAGAAAAGGAACCCTTCATGCACTGTTGGTGGGAATGTAAATTTGTATAGCCACTATGGAAAACAGTATTGAAGAATTATAACAACAGAAATGGAGAAAAATAAGTGTGAAATTATGCAGTCCCAGAAAAATAGAGAAATGTTAACTCCTAATTTTACAGTTCCTGGTTTCAGTCCTCATTGAAGCCCACATATGCTTCCTGGTTTGGATTCAAAGGGATGCTATTGTACCCTTATGTTAAATTCCCACCAACCTTGTTGACTGAGCTAGTTTAGTTTGTGAAGTACTATTCCTCACAGTTTAAGGCCTTGAGTCCCCACTACAAGCCAAGTTTAGGTTGTCTAAACCTGGGGTAATGATGTTGAACAAAAACACAGTCCCTTGTCTCCTGAATTGGGGATTTAGTGAGGAGTGTACTATCCATTAATTCTATTTAATTATTTTGTAATAATGAATGGAGACAAGGGCAACAAAGTAAAATATCAGCTTTCTGTCAGTGTTTATACAAAGAAAATTGGTGGTAGCTCAGGATCAAGAAAGGCTTCTGTGAGGAAATAACAATTCACCTGATATCTGAACAGTAGGATGGACGTGGAGAGAGGGAGAGGAGCTTGGAAATATTTTAAGAAAAGGGAGGAGAAGCTCATACACAGTTCCCTAAATCATAGAGAAACCCAAATGATATGGGAACTAAGATCAGACAAATAAGCCTGGAGCAAAAACGTAAGCAAGAGATGAGCAAGATATTGTTAGAAAGATATCCAGGGCTAGATAACACATTGAAGGGCATTTAAGAATCTGGATTTTATCTAAGAATAATGGAGTACATTAGAAGGAACAGTAAACTTGGCATCATATAATCACTTTAGTATTTTGAAAATATTATTCTGACAGCTGTTTGAGACAGGATTGGTGAGGAATCAGAATGGTTGTGGTGGACAAATTAGTTGGCAGTTGTACTCCCAGTCAAGCAATGGTATTAGTTTTGACTTGGGCCTTGTGCTTTGGTAGTGGAAATGGAGAAATGTTTAGAAGCCAAAATAAAATGATTTTGTGATGATTTGTATATAAGAATACAAGAAAGTTTGGAATTGTAGATGCCCCAGAGATTTATGGCTGAGCAACTAAATTGAGGGAGGGAACTCTCACTGAGATATTCTGAAGTTTACCAGCTTTGGAAGAACTCTAAGGTAAAGGGATAGGTGGAGAAACATTCGTGAGTTAGTGATTAGATATGTTGAATTTGAAATACTTCTACATTTTGAGCCAGAAGCTGGTTACACCTCTCATAGGAGAAGTCTGGTGGAGATAGAGATTGGGAAGCATCAGTATATAGAGATGGTCCTGAACCCGTGGGTAGGGATGAGATTTCTAAGGGATAAAATAAAAATGAGAGGATAAGAAGATCTGGGACTAAAACAGGAATAATTCCTCAATTTCATGGCTGGATAGATACAGATGAACCTGAAAATCATAGCATCCTGAGAGAACCTCTTGGAGAGCAATTGGATCATGAAGTCAAAGCAAAGTATTCTCAGAAACAGTGTACTCAAGGAAGAAGTATGCTTAAAATATATGCACTAAATTGTATGATATTGACATTACTGTTTCATGTAGTAATAAGGGCAGAGACTAAGTTGGAAGGGATGACAGAGACCAAGAGGTGCAAAAAAGAGTTGGTAAATGTTGAGCTTTCTTTCTATTTTTTAAATTTTCCTGTGAAGAGAAGGCTTGTTGTATGGTGGTGATTAGAGAAAAGTGGACCTCTCTCTCCTCCAGTTGACTGTCACTTCGATGTCAACTTTCTAAGTCCTCTGAGTACATGACATTATAATGCAGTCATTTTGATTAAACTTTTTGAAAGTGGCCATTAGAATGTTTCCAAAAGGTCATTTTTGCAAGTAATACACCCAACAGGGAGGCTAACCCCATGGCTCCTCTCACCCCATCCTTGAAACTGAGCCTGTCCCTGGGTCTCACTCCACTTTCAAGTCTGTCCCCTCCCTCACTGAGTTCTCAGGGCATTGCTCATGCCATTTCATATGTTAACTCATACTGGTACTCTGGAATAAAGTGACACGATTATTATAAATGCTTAGCCTAATGCCATAAGAAGGACTCAAAACAAATTTGCTAACTTTAGTTGCATAATTACAGAGGCAAAAAAAAAAAATGCATTGTTAGTTTTTGCACATCACCTGGAAAGTACTTTCAGATATAAAGTGGTATAAGTATTAGGAATTAATAACATTGCTGAGGGTCTAATGTTAATGGATAGGCTGGCTATCTAAAAAGTTTCCACCTCCCTTCTTTATCTGTGTGTATAAAAGGATACATGTAACTGATAATTGATTATAAAGAACAAGGACACATTTAAGTTATGTCAAGTAATATAATTTAGTCCAATCATACACATGTGTGGGATCCCAGGAGAAATGAAAAAACAGATACTCAGATAAAATATATGAGTGTGGGTCTGAATTAAAGTACTAGAGGTTTCAGCCATTGGAGTTTCTGAATCTTCTCTCTAGGCCCCCAGTTTCTCCCAGTTCCTTAGTTACTATTTGTGTGTTTGTGTGTCTGCTCCCCAATTCACTCTTACTTTAGTTATCTTCTTACCCAATGTTTAGTGTGTATGTGTGTGTGTGTTTTCTCTTCTGCCTTATAGCTCTTTAAACTGAAGTGTAGTTTCTGCTTTCTCATAAATTCTGACTGCAAGTGGCCAAATCAGAGTCCATCCAGTGTCTCTATTATGACCTTTTAACTTTTAGTGCAAATGAATATCCCCATCCTTCTTTCCACATTTGATATTCAGATACCAGAATGAGAGAATCTAATTGGTTGAGCTTACTGTTTTGAGCCAGATCACAAGGTAACATCTCTGCCATTCTATTGTTCAATTGCCCATGGGTATGGCAAAATCACTCTTCTTTAGCAGGGCAGTTGGCTGTGGAAACTTCACTTAGAAGAGTCTGTGTACTTGGCAGATAATGTAGTTAGTATTTATCAGGCACAGTGCTCAATAAATATTGGTTGATATATTAGGTACTATAAACCTATGGCCCATACTCAATTCCTGGCTGTATATGACAGTCACTTGGAGAATGTTTTAGAAATAGTAATTATAAGACTTCAGTCTAGATGTTCTAAATTTAGAATCTCTATAGATTCAGTTCCTATAGAGTATAATTTAAAAACCCCCCAGGTCATTCTGATTTTGCCTTTCAGTCATGTAGGGCAATTTATTCTTTTTTATTTATTTTTTAACGTATTTTATTTACTTTTCTATTTTTTAATTTTTTAAATTTCTTATCTAATTTTCAAATTAAAAATTTTTTTAACATATTAATTTTAAAATTATTCTAAAAAATGTTTTTAATTTATTTAATTTTTTTTTTTTACATAGATCCCTGTTGGTTATGTATTTTAAATATTGCACTGTGTACATGGCAATCCCAAACTCCCAATCTATCCCTCTCCCCCACCCTTCCCCCCTGGTAACCATAAATTCATTCTCTAAGTCTGTTTCTGTTTTGTAAATATGTTCATTTGTATCAGTTTTTTTTTTTTTTGGATTCCACGTATAAGTGATATCATATAACATTTGTCTTTCTCTGAATTACTTCACTCAGTATGACAATTTCTAGGTCCATCCATGTCACTGAAATGGCATTATTTCATTCTTTTTAATGGCTGAGTCATATACCATTGTATACATGTAAGACATCTTTTTTATCCATTCATCTATCAATGGACATTTAGGTTGCATCCATGTCTTGACTATTGTAAACAGTGCTGCAGTGAATATTGGGATGCATGTATCCTTTCAAACCATGTTTTTCTCCAGATATATGTCCAGTAGTTCGATTGCTGGGTCATATGGTAGCACTATTTTAGCTTTTTAAGCAACCTCCATACTGTTCTCCATAGTGGCTATACCAATTTATGTTCCCACGAACAGTGTAGAAGGGTTCCCTTTTCTCCATACCCTCTCCAGCATTTACTGTTTGTAGATATTTTGATGATGGCCATTCTGACTGGTGTGAGGTGATATCTCATTATAGTTTTGATTTGCATTTCTCTAATAATTAGTGATGTTGAACATCTTTTCATGTGCCTCTTGGCCATCTGTATGTCTTCTTTGGAGAAATATCTATTTAGGTCTTCTGCCCATTTTTTGATTGGGTTGTTTGTTTTTTTGATATTGAGTCACAGGAGCTGTTTGTAAACTTTGGAGACAAATCTCTTGCTGGTTGCATCATCTGTGAATATTTTCTCCCATTCTGTGGGCTGTCTTTTCATTTTGTTTGTGGTTTCCTTAGCTTTGAAAAAGCTTTTGAGTTTAATTAGGTCCCATTTGTTTATTTTTGTTTTTATTTCCATTACTCTAGGAGACAGATCAAAAAAGATATTGCTATGACTTATGTCAAAGTGTGTTCTGCCTATGTGTTCCTCTAGGAGTTTTATACTATCTTCTCTTACATTTAGGTCTTTAATCCATTTTGAGTTTATTTTTGTGTATGGTGTTAAAGAATGTTCTAGCTTCATTTTTTTTAATATGTAGCTGTCCAGTTTTGCAGGCACCATTTATTGAAATGACTGTCTTTTCTCCATTGTATAATCTTGCCTGCTTTGTCATAGATTAATTGACCATAGATGTGTGGATTTATTTCTGGGCTTTCTATCCTGTTCCACTGATCAATATTTCTGTTTTTGTGCCAGTACCATACTGTCTTTATGACTGTGGCTTTGTAGTATAGTCTGAAGTCAGGGAGCCTGATTCCTTCAGCTCCATTTTTCTTTCTCAACATTGCTTTGACTATTGGGGTTTTTTCTGTCTCTCCACACAATTTTGATTTTTTAAATCTAGTTCTCTGAAAAATGCCATTGTAAATTGATGAAAATTAAAGACAAAATAAAAATACTAAAAACAACAAGGGAAAAGCAACAAATAACATACAAGGGAATGCCCATAAAGTTATATGCTGATTTTTCATCAGAAACTCTGCAGACCAGAAGGGAGTAGCACAATGTATTTAAAGTGATAAAAGGGAAGAAGCTACAACTAAGAATGTTCTACCTAGCAAATCTCTCATTCAGATTCAGTGGAGAAATCAAAAGCTTTACAAACAAGCAAAAGCTAAGAGAATTCAGCAATACCAGACGAGCTTTGCAACAAATGCTAAAGGAACTTCTCTAAGCAGAAAAGAAAAGGCAACAGCTAGAAACAGGAAAATTACGAATGGAAAAGCTCACTGGTAAAGGCAAACATACAGTAAAAGTAGGAAATCATTTGCACACAAATATGATATCAAAACCAGCAATCATGAGAAGAAGAGAGCACACATGCAGGATATTGGAAATGCATTTGAATTTAAAAGACCAGCAACTTAAAACAAACTCGTTTATATGTAGACTGCTCTACCAAAACCTCATCATAACTGCAAACCGAAAATCTGCAGTAGATACACACACAAAAAAAGAAAAAGGGATCCAAGCACAACACGAAACTTAGTCATCAAATCAAAGGAGAAGAGAACAAAAGGGTAAGGGAAGAAAAAAGACCTACAAAAACAAATCCAAAACAATTAATTAAATAGCAATAAGACTATACATGTTGATAATTAGCTTAAACATAAATGGCTTAAATGCTCCAACCAAAAGACTTTGACTGAATGGATACAAAAACAAGGCCCATATATATGCTGTCTACAGGAGACCCACTTCAGATCTAGGGACACATACAGACTGAAAGTGAGTTAACATCTATCCTTCTGAAACTATTCCAAAAAAAACTGCAGAGGAAGGAACTGTCCCAAACTCTTTCTATGAGGCCACCATCACCCTGATACCAAAACCAGAGAATGATACCATAAAAAAGAAAATTACAGGCCAATATTACTGATGAACATAGATGCAAAAAATCCTCAGCAAAATACTAGCAATCCAAATCCAACAATACATTAAAAGGATCATACACCATGATCAAGTGGAATTTACCCCAGGGATACAAGGATTTTTCAATATCCATAAATCAATCAGTGTGATACACTACATCAATAAATTGAAGAATAAAACCATATGATCATCTCAATCAAAGCAGAAAAAGCTTTTGACAAAATTCAACCCATTTATGATAAAAAATGACTCTACCAAAAGTGGCATAGAGGGAATATACCTCAACATAGTAATAGCCATATATGACAAACCTGCAGCTAACATCATACTCAGTCGTGAAAAGCTTAAAGCATTTCCTCTAAGATCAGGAACAAGACAAGGATATCCACTCTCACCACTTTTATTCAACATAATTTTGGAAGTCCTAGCCACAATAATGAGAAATGAAAAAGAAATAAAATGAATCCAAATTGGAAAAGAAGAAGTAAAACTGTCACAGTTTGTAGATGACATGATACTATACATAGCAAATCCTAAAGATCCTACCAGAAAACTACTAGCGCTCACCAATGAATTTGAAGTTGCAGTACACAAAATTAGTACACAGAAATCTGTTTCATTTCTATACGCTAACAACGAAAGATCAGAAAGAGAAATTAAGGAAACAATTCCTTTATCATCACATCAAAAAGAATAAAATACCTAGGAATTAACCTACCTAAGGAGACAAAAGACCTGTACTCTGAAAACTGTAAGATGCTAATGAAAGAAATTGAAGACAACACAAACAGATGTAAAGACATACTATGTTCTTGGATTGGGAGAATAAATATTGTTCAAGTGACTCTACTACCTAAGGTAATCTACAGATCTAATTTATTCTTGATATAAGCAGTACCTGAAGCTTTATCAATCATCACCCATTTTCCAGTTTATTTTCTTTTCAATGACTTTACCACATTTGTTAGAGATTGACTTATTTCCATTATCGATTGCCTAGTTACAAACCTTTCATAGCTATATCCATTTTCTCAGTGGTTCTAAACAAGGACTTGCAAATTGATAAGCCTATAAAGGTCAAACATGTAATTGAAAAAGTCCCCTAGAAGACAGAGAATGATGAGGGCTTTGGAAAATCTGAGAAGATATGCTCCTAAGAAGGCCAGTCACTAGTCAGCATGTTATAACTGTTCTCATGCAAATATGGGGGATTGGTGTTGCCTGAGCTTCAATTTTTCAAAAGAAGCCAAAAATATAGATTTTTATGAAAACCTCCACAATTAATATATTGACAACTAATTAAACAATTCACACACACACACACACACACACACAAATATTGCTGGCCAAACTCTATAACCATATGAAAAGACATCATTGTACCATAGTTTTTCTTAGAGCAAGAATTCACTTTGAAGGAAAATACATGATATTTTGAGTATAGATGGTGACCTGAAAGTCATAGTTTGTGAGAAGAAAGAGATAGGTATTTATCGCTCTGCATTAGAAGAGAGGAATTTGAGGTGGAGGACAGCAGGAAAAAATGGGAGCAGGAAGATGGCAACAGTATCATAATCTATCTAAAGCTTATATAGCCACTGATGTTGGGGTGAGGTCAAAAGACTTCTAAGAATATCTTATTTAATTTTTTTTTGCTCTTTCATCTTTTAATTTTCTCTCCATCATCTTCCCAAATCTTTAATAGAGACACCTCCACACACAAATAATCTCTGTAAATTGTGCAAAGGAAAATCAAGCAAAAGGAGCTGAGTCCCATGTCTATTTCAGCATCTAGTAGAGAGTGGAAATAAGCCACGGGAGTTGACGTGTGTGGAAACAAAAGTTTACAGTTTCAGCAACTGGAATCAACCCAAAAGGGATCATGAGAATCAAAGGCCCTGGGATTTTGTAGAACTTGAGGAAGATGTCATTGAACTCCTCACAATTTGGTGTAGAGACCAAAATCTTACTCACTGCACAATGCTAAGTCACCCTAGGTGCTCTGTGGGCTACAATAATATATTTTACATGACGTTGTTCTTGCCTCTCTAAATAGCTTGTAAAACTTATTCCAGACAGAGTTTGGTTATCCTTATCCTCTCCTCTCTAAAATCCAGTACCTAGAACTAAATATGCACAATATGAACTTAAATTTGATGGATACTTTGTAGATGGTGAAGGCCCTCCCCTTACCATGAAATGTGCTAAAACAGCAAAAATAACAGAGGAGAGCAGAGTATAACAGAAGGCTCTTTCATTGTGACAACTCAAACCAGGTCTTTAACGGCATGATCTTAAGCTAATAATCACATTCTGGGAAAAGTAATGAGAGACAGCGACCTTAGTATAAGGTGGTAGATAAAGATGCAGCAATTTCTATTTTGTTCTTTGTAATGGAAGATTTTTAATAGAGATTGAATGAGAAAAAAGAATGTCTCGGATGTCCAAGTACTTAAAATAGCAAATGCTGTTGAAATACGAAAATGAAGTGTGAAAGACAGGAACAACCACTGCACCTGATGTTGAAGTCCAAGGATGTGAATATCTGACTTTGCTATTTGCAATCTGTCAGCCCTGTGGAAATTATTTAATTATTGGTAGTCTTCTCTATAAAATGGTAATATTTTTTCCTATCCTCTATGATGGTTATGAAGATAGCATGAAAAAATTTCTTTAAAGTTAATTTTGACAACTATTAGTTAACAGTTGAATGAGTTAATAAGGACCATTGTTGATGACTCTAACTTAAAAGGAGTATAAAGAACTGTTGCAACTTGATTCATCATGAAAGGAATTACTCCAACTCCTGATACTACCTTTTAGCTTTAGAGTTTTAAGTCTCTTTTCCTTTATAGAATATAGGCCAAATATATGCATTTCTTTATCACTCTTCCTTTTTGAAGTTCAGCAGTTACTATAATCTTATTCTCATGATATACTTTAAATCATTACGTAATTCATTTTTATAAGAACATATTGACACTATTGTGTTTATATGATACAGTGGAGCAATTTTCACTTGTTTTCTTCTCTAGGAAACTTTTACTTCTTAATCTATTTTCTATATGATGTATCCAAAAAGAATCAAAGGTTATGTCCCTTTGTCCCTATCCTTGGCAATGGTCTCATTAGAACAGCAAAACCACTTGCTAATGATCTGAATAATCTTCTGAATTACTCATTACATGCTTCTGGGATATCATTGTTTGAAAATATATGTATGAGTGGAATATAAGTGTGCTGTTTGGAATTCTGACATACCCAATTTGGACTCTGCCTCTGACGTGGCAAATCTCTTGAAATTATGTTGCCTACGGTCTCAGGTCACTAAGTTTAGATATAGTAAGAATTACAACTGTGGACTTTTCCTAGGGATGAAACTTGGTTTTAGAAATATTTTAAAGGGATTTCCACTTCCGTTACTAATTTCAGAGGATGACTGGTAAATCTTCTTTTCCCAAGCAGACCACCTCTCCTTGCTTTGGACTTCCCAAATATTATACTTTAAGCTTAACTTAGAATGAAATCCATGTCCAATGTCAATTGAGGAGCCAGGCAATAGGTAACATCTTTCAAAACTGATAAGATAAATTATACCAATTAACAAAAGTGATTGTAAGTTATTTCTTAGGACTAATACAAATTCTTCATGCAGTATCATGATCAGCTCAGTCTGATATCTGATGTAATATCACATCACCTCAATATTTTTCTCAATGAATAAAAAAGTAAACTAAGAGAATTTTTAAGTACAAACCATCGCAAATCATGTAGAATTGCCAGTTTAGTAGGACAAAAATGATGGCCTCAGTAATCACATATAGTTCAACCTAATAAACCCAAAAACCTCAAAATACTTTTCTCTGTTCTTTTGCCTCCTTAGAGCCTAAACAGGCATCACAATTTCCGCCTCTTTTTCTAGAAGCTCTAATTAAATTGACAGAGTACCTCATGCAGCTAGAATGACTTCTAAAAATTAGACTATCCATATTAAGTAATGAAAAATTCTAAACATTTCCCCATTCTGATTTCCTCTTTATTGTAAAGCTTTCATTTTTTTTCTTATTTTGTGTTTCTGATGTCACAGTTTACCAAGTTTACAGTTGACCCTAGAACAGTACAGCGGGTTAGGGGCTACGATGCTCCTCAAAGTAAAAAATCTGCATATAGCTTTTAGTCAGACCTCCTTAATGGGGTTCATCTGTATCTAAGGTTCCTCAGTGTCTGTAGTTTTGCATTCATGGATTAAACCAATCGCAGATTGCATCCTAGTAGTGTAGTATTCACCATTGAAAAAAATGCCTGTGTTAAGTGAATCTGCACAGTTCAAACCCATGTTGTTCAAGGGTCAACTGTACATCTTTTTATATTGTGTATTCATTAACAAGTTATTTTATTTTTTGAAGGTATTTTGTTTTTATTTATATATATATATATATTTACATTTTTGTTTTATATTGGAGTATAGTTGATTAACAATGTGTTAGTTTCCAGTATACAGTAAAGTGATTCAGTTATACATATACATGTATCTATTCTTTTTCAAATTCTTTCCCATTTAGGTTGTTACAGAATATTGGGCAGAGTTCCTTGTGCTATACAGTAGGTCCTTTTCGGTTATCTATTTTAAATATACTAGTGTGAACATGTCAAGCCCAAACTCCCAATTTATTACTCCCCTCCACCTTTCCTTTTTGCTAACCATAAGTTTGTTTTCTAAGTCTATGAGTCTGATTCTGTCTTATAAATAAGTTCATTTGTATCATTTTTTTTAAGATTCCACATATAAACAATATCATATGATATTTGTCTTTCTCTGTCTGATTTACTTCACTTAGCATGATAATCTCCAGGTCATCCATGTTGCCGTAAATGGCATTATTTCTAATGGTTGAGTAACATTCCATGGTATATATGTACCACATCTTCTTTATCCATTCATCTTTTGATGGACATTTATGTTGCTTTCATATCTTGGCTATTGTAAATAGTGCTGCAATGAACACTGGGGTGCAAGTATCCTTTCAAACCATGTTTTTCTCTGGGTATATGCCCAGGAGTGGGATTGCTGGGTCATATGGTAGTTCTATATTTAGGTTTTTAAGGAACCTCCATACTGTTCTCCATAGTGGCTGTGCCAATTTCCATTCCCACGAACAGTGTAGGGGGGGTTCCCTTTTCTCCACACCCTCTCCAGCATTTGTTGTTTGTAGATTTTGTTAAGATGGCCATTCTGACTGATATGAGGTGATATGTCATTGTAGTTTTGATTTGCATTTCTCTTAATTAGTGATGTTGACCATCTTTTCATGTGCCTCTTGGCCATCTGTATGTCTTCTTTGGAGACATATCTATTTAGGTCTTCTGCCCATTTTTTGATTGGGTTGTTTTTTGGTTGTTGTTTTTTTTGATATTGAACTGCATGAGATGTTTGTAAATTTTGGAGATTAATCATTTGTTGGACGCATTGTTTGTGAATATGTTCTCCCATTCTGTGGGTTGCCTTTTCGTTTTGTTTATGATTTCCTTTGCTGAGCAAAAGCTTTTAAGTTTAATTAGGTCCCATTTGTTGATTTTTGTTTTTTATTTCCATTACTCTAGGAGACAGATCGAAAAAGATATTGCTGTGATTTATGTCAAAGACTGTTCTGCCTATGTGTTCCTCTAAGAGTTTTATACTATCCTGTCTTACATTTAGGTCTTCAATTCATTTTGAGTTTACTTTTGTGTATGGTGTTAAAGAATGTTCTACTTTCATTCTTTTACATGTAGCTGTCCAGATTTCTCAGCACCACTTATTGAAGAGTCTGTCTTTTCTCCATTATATAGTCTTGCCTCCTTCCTTGTAGATAAATTGACCACAGGTGTGTGGGTTTATTTCTGGGCTTTCTATCCTGTTCCATTGATCGACATTTCTGTTTTTGTGCCAGTACCATATTGTTTTTATGACTATAGCTTTGTAGTATAGACTGAAGTCAGGGAGCCTGATTCCTCCAGCTCTGTTTTTCTTTCTCAAGATTGCTTTGGCTATTAGGGGTCTTTTGCGTCTCCATACAAATTTGAAAAATTTTTTTGATCTAGTTCTGTGAAAAATGCTGTTGACAATTTGATAGGGATTGTATTGAATCTGTAGACTGCCTTGGATAGTACAGTCATTTTGACAATATTGAGTCTTCCAATTCAAGAACCAGTATATCTTTCCATCTGTTTGTGTCATCTTCGATTTCTTTCATCAGCATCTTATAGTTTTCAGAGTACAGGTCTTTTGCCACCTTAGATAGGTTTATTCCTAGGTATTTTATTCTTTTTGATGCAGTGATAAGTGGGATTGTTTCTTTTATTTCTCTTTCTGCTCTTTTGTTGATAGTGTATAGAAAGGCAACAGATTTCTGTGTATTAATTTTGTATCCTGCAACTTTACCAAATTCATTGATGAACTCTAGTAGTTTTCTAGTAGCATCTTAAAGATTTTCTGTATATGGTATCATGTTATCTGCAAACAGTAACAGTTTTCCATCTTCTTTTCCAATTTGGATTTCTTTTATTTTTCTTCTCTGATTGTTGTGGCTAGGACTTCCAACACTATGTTGAATAAAAGTGGCAAGAGTGGACATCCTTTTCTTATTCCTGATCTTAGAGGAAATGCTTTCAGTTTTTCACGATTGAGAGTGATGTTTGCTGTGGGTTCATAGTATAGTAACTTTGTAGTATAGTCTGAAGTCAGGGAGTCTGATTCCTCCAGCTTCGTTTTTTTCCCTCAAGACTGCTTTGGCTATTCGGGGTCTTTTGTGTCCCATACAAATTTTAAGATTTTTTGTTCTAGTTCTGTAAAAAATGCCATTGATAATTTGATAGGGATTGCATTGAATCTGTAGATTGCTTTGGGTAGTACAGTCATTTTCACAATATTGATTCTTCTAAACCAAGAACATGGTATATCTCTCCATCTGTTGGTATCATCTTTAATTTCTTTCATCAGTGTCTTATAGTTTTCTGCATATAGGTCTCTTGTCTCCTTAGGTAGGTTTATTTCTAGGTATTTTGTTCTTTTTGTTGCAGTGGTAAATGGGAGTGTTCCCTTAATTTCTGGTTCAGATTTTTCATCATTAGTGTATAGGAATGCAAGAGATTTCTGTGCATTAATTTTATATCCTGCTACTCTACCAAATTCATCGATTAGCTCTAGTAGTTTTCTGGTAGCATCTTTAGGATTCTCTGTGTATAGTATCATGTCATCTGCAAAACAGTGACAGCTTTACCTCTTGTTTTCCGATTTGGATTACTTTTATTTCTTTTTCTTCTCTGATTGCTGTGGCTAAAACTTCCAAAACAATGTATTGAATAATAGCGGTGAGAGTGGGCAACCTTGTCTTGTTCCTGATCTTAGTGGAAATGGTTTCAATTTTTCACCATTGAGGATGATGTTAGCTGTGGGTTTGTCATATATGGCCTTTATTATGTTGAGGTATGTTCCCTCTATACCCTCTTTCTGGAGAGTTTTTATCCTAAATGGGTGTTGAATTTTGTCAAAAGCTTTTTCTGCATCTATTGAGATTATCAATTTAAGATATTTTTTTTCTGCATCTATTGAGATATGGTTTTTATTCTGGAGTTTGTTGATGTGGTGTATCACACTGATTGATTTGTGAATATTGAAAAATCTTTGCATCCATGGGGTAAATTCCACTTGATCATGGTGTATGATCCTTTTAATGTATTGTTGAATTTGGTTTGCTAGTATTTTGTTGAGGATTTTTTTTGTCTATGTTCATCAGTGATATTGGCCTGTAATTTTCTTTTTTTATTGTACCTTTGTCTGATTTTTGTATCAGGGTGACGGTGGTCTCATAGAATGAGTTTCGAAGATTTCCTTCCTCTGCAATTATTTTTGGAATAGTTTCAGAAGGATAGGTGTTAAATCTTCTCTAAATGTTTCATAGAATTTGCCTGTGAAGCCATCTGGTCCTGGATTTTTGTATGTTGAGAGTTTTTTAATCAGTTTCAATTTCAGTACTTGTAATTGCTCTGTCCATATTTTCTATTTCTTCCTGGTTCCATCTTGGGAGATTGTACCTTTCTAAGAATTTGTCCATTTCTTCTAGGTTGTCCATTCTATTGTCATAGAGTTGCTTGTAGTAGTCTGTTATGATCCTTTGCATTTCTGTGGTGTCCATTGTAACTTCTCCTTTTTCATTTCTACTTTTATTGATTTGAGCCCTCTCCCTTTTTTTTTTCATGAGTCTCACTAAAGGTTTATCAATTTTGTTTCTCTTTACAGAATACCAGCCTTTAGTTTCATTGATCTTTTCTATTGTTTTCTTGGTCTCTATGACATTTATTTGTGTTCTGATCTTGATTTTTTTCCTTCCGCTAACTTTGGCTTTTGTTTGTTCTTCTTTCTTTAGTTGCTTTAGGTGTAAGGTTAGGTTGTTTATTTGTGATTTTTCTTATTTCCTGAGGTAAGATTGTATTGCTATGAACTTCCCTCTTAGAACTGCTTTTGCTGTGTCCCATAAGCTGTGGATCATCAAGCTTCCATTTTCATTTGTTTCTAGGTATTTTTTGATTTCCTCTTTGATTTCTTCAGTGATCCATTGGTTGTTTAGTAGCATATTATTTAACCTCCACGTGTTTGTGTTTTTTACAGTTTTTTTTTTCTTGTAGTTGATTTCTAATCTCACAGTGTTTTGGTTGGAAAAGATGCTTGATATGATTTCAATTTTCTTAAATTTACCAAGGCTCACTTTGTGGCCCAGCATGTGATTAATCCTGCAGAATGTTTCATGTGCACTTGAGAAGAATGTGTATTCTGCTGCTTTTGGATGGAATCCTCTATAAATATCTGTTAAGTCCATCTAGTGTAATGTGTCATTTAAGGCCTGTGTTTCCTTATTGATTTTCTGTCTGGATGATCTGTCCATTGATGAAAGTGGGGTGTTAAAGTCCCCCACTATTATTGTGTTACTGTCGATTTCTCCCTTTATGGCTGTTAGTATTTCTTATATATTGAGGTGCTCCCATGTTGAGTGCATATATATTTACAATTGTTATATCTCCTTCTTAGATTGTTCCCTTGATCATTATGTAGTGTCTTTCTTTGTCTCTTGTAACAGTTTTTATTTTAAGTCTATTTTATCTGATCTGAGTATTGCTACTCCAGCTTTCTTTTGATTTCCATTTGCATGGAATACCTATTTCCATCCCCTCATTTTCAGTCTGTATGTGTCCCTAGATCTGAAGTGGGTCTCTTGTGGACAGCATATATGTATCCATTCAGCCAATCTAAGTCTTTTGTTTGGATCATTTAATTTGTTTATGTTTAAAGTAATTATCAATATGTATGTTCTTATTGCCATTCTTATTCTAATTTTGTTAATTGTTTTGTATTTGTTTTTGTAGGTCTTTTTTCTTCCCTTCCTCTTTTGTTCTCTTGTGATTTGATGACTAACTTTAGTGTTATGTTTGGATTCCTTTTTCTTTTTTGTGTGTGTATCTGTTGTAGCTTTTCTGTTTGTGGTTACCATGAGATTTTGATGTAGCAGTCTATATATAAACAAGATTGTTTTTAGTTGCTGTCTTTTAAATTAAAATGCATTTCCAGTATCCTGCGTTTGTACTCTCCTCATGATTCCTGGTTTTGATACATATTTGTGTGCAGATGATTTCCTACCTTTATTGTATGCTTGCCTTTACTGGTGAGTTTTTCCATTCATAACTTTTTGTTTCTAGTTGTGGCCTTTTCTTTCCTGCTTAGAGAAGTTCCTTTAGTATTTGTCACAAAGCTGGTCTGGTGTTGCTGAATTCTCTTAGCTTTTGTTTGTTTGTAAATCTTTTGATTTCTCCATTGCATCTGAATGAGAGACTTGCTAGGTAGAGTGTTCTTGGTTGTAGCTTCTTCCCTTTTATCACTTTAAATACATTGTGCCACTCCCTTCTGGCCTGCAGAGTTTCTGATGAAAAGTCAGCTTATAACCTTATTGGTATGCCCTTGTATGTTATTTGTTGCTTTTCCCTTGTTGCTTTTAATAGTTTTTCTTTGTCTTTAATTTTTGTCAATTTGATTACTTCCCTTGTTGCTTTTTTTTTAAAATTTTTATTTATTTATTTATGGCTGTGTTGGGTCTTCGTTTCTGTGCGAAGGCTTTCTCTAGCTGTGGCAAGTGGGGGCCACTCCTCATCGTGGTGCACGGGCCTCTCATTATCACGGCCTCTCTTGTTGTGGAGCACAGGCTCCAGACGCACAGGCTCAGTAATTGTGGCTCACAGGCCCAGTTGCTCCGCGGCATGTGGGATCCTCCCAGACCAGGGCTCGAACCCGAGTCCCCTGCGTTGGCAGGCAGACCCTCAACCACTGCGCCACCTGGGAAGCCCCCCTTGTTGCTTTTAATACTTTTCTTTGTCTTTAATTTTTGTCAGTTTGATTACTATGTGTCTCAGCATGTTCCTCCTTGGCTTTATCCTGCCTGGGACTCTCTATGCTTCCTGAACTTGGATGACTGTTCCCTTTTCCATGTTAGGAATGTTTTCAGCCATTATCTCTTCAAATATTTTCTCAGGTTTTTTTTCTCTCTCTTCTCCTTCTGGGACCCCTATAATGTGAATGTTGGTGCATTTAATGTTGTCTCAGTGGTCTCTTAGACTGTTTTCATTTCTTTTCATTCTTTTTTCTTTATTCTATTCATGGTACTGATTTCCACCAGTCTGTCTGTCAGCTCACTTATCTGTTCTTCTGCCTCAGTTATTCTGCTGTTGAGTCCTTCTAGTGTATTTTTCATTTCAGTTATTGTGTTTTTCATCTCTGTTTGTTCTTTAGATCTTCTAGGTCTTTGTTAAACATGTCTTGTTTCTTCTCAATCTGTGCTTCCATTCTGTTTCCAAGGTCTTGGATCATCTTTACTATCATTACTCTGTATTCTTTCTTTTCAGGTAGATTACCTATCTCTACTTCACTTAGTTGTCCTTCTGGGGTTTTATCTTGTACAGCTTTACTTTTTTATTAATAACACAGATCCAGTTGAATATCTTATATAACTTTTGAGAAGCAATACGTTATAATTTCTTGCATTTATATTCTGCTTTTTCAGAGGCACTCATCTCATAGACATTGTCTTACTAATGTTCAAAATTCTCCTGAAAATTATGTAGATTATTATGTTCAACAGTGATTGAACTGCAAAGAGGAAAGGTGCTCTCCAGCCGACTCTGCTTTTCCATTTGATCTTGACTTGAAAGAGACAGTACAAAGAAAATCTAATAGCTTAAACTAAAGCTGTTGTAATAAAGAGTATAATAGATTTCTTTCCAATATTAATATAAGATCCATGAGTCCAGAATCATGTCTATGTCCCTGGTTTTTAAGAAGAGTGCCTTATATAGAGAAATGGCAGCCTATTCATTTTCAAACTTCTGTGTCATATGTAGTCTCTTGTCATATTTGGATTATTTTACCACAGCCAAGGAAATAGATGTAGCTAAACAATTGTAGACCAATTTTTCCTGAACTTACAATTTTGCATATTTTTTAAAAAGACATATGAATGATGTTATTATTAAACATGAGTCACGAATTCTTTTTACAGATGAGTAAACCAAGGCTTGGGGAAAAAAAGTTGGGGTAATTTGCCCAAAGCTTCAGGTATAGAAACTGACAGACTAGATTCAGTTCTTTGTCAATACAGCTTCTAAGTCCATCTTTGCAGTATACTGCATTCCCATTTTATTATTGTGATTTTTTTCCTTCTTTTAAAATATGTTTTTTAAATGCAAATGTACTTGGTTGAATATTTTTTTCATTCAATTGAGTTGTTGTTATCATATAGCCATCATTTCAGCACTTTTTATATTACAGCTCTTAGTAATAACTGATGTAGAGAAGAAAGAAAGGAACTCTGAAAACTTAAAACATTTAGAAAACACTCATTGGTCTCATTGGTCAAGCCAATTCTCTGGAACTTTGCAGAAATTTGCATAAAGTCCTAAAAAATAGAAAGATAGTTCCTATAATTTTTATAATTACAATTATCCTGCAACTCCCTCCCATGCAGAGCATTAACATTACCAAAGGAAACCAAAAATGGCATGATGGAATGAAACAAGGGTTCCGAATGGAAGCAGGCTTGAGACTTTCTCCAGTTGGACGAAATCATAAGCAAATGACATGGAAGGGTGAGGAAGTGCCTCTTTGTTCAGTGTAACAGTGGTGGAAGGGCCCCCTAGAATAATGGCAAATATTTCCATTGATAATGATGTTTGCAAATAATTTACAACTTAGAACATTCAGGAAAGCCAAGGGTAGGCCTGAGAGCTTGAAGCAGAGTTGTGGTTGCATATACCTCTCATTGACGCATAGTTTGGTTAAATTTCCACAGAGAGAAATCTTGTGATGTTCTGCTAGATTTTTGCTATGCATCCTGTGATCCATTTACAAATTAAAAAAAGGGTTATAAAAAAAGTGTATGGGTTCAGCCCTGGCTTCCTTGTATTTGAACAGAAATTAGCACTAGAGAGTAGAATGGTTAATCAGCAAACACCAAAAGTGGACTCAATGTTTCTCTTTTCCATGTTCTCATACAGTCATACCTCATTTTATTGTACTTCACTTTATTGTGCATCACAGAAAATGCAATTTTTTTGTTTTTTTTGGGCTTTTATACAAACTGAATTTTGTGGCATCACTGAGTTGAGCAAGTAATTCAGCACCAGTTTTCCAACAGCATTTGTTCATTTCCTGTTTCTGTGTCACATTTTTGCAATTCTCATAATATTTTAAACTTTTTCATTATTATATTTGTTATGGTGATCAGCAATCTTCAATGTTACTATTATGATTGTTTTGGGGAACCATGAACTGCACCCATATAAGATGAACTAATAAGTGTATGTGTTCTGACTGCTCTACTGACCATTGGGTTCTCCCATCTGTTTCCCTATCCTCAGGCCTCCCTATTCCCTGAGACACAACAGTATTGAAATTAGACCAGTTAAAAACCCTACAGTGGCCTCTAAGTCTTCAATAAAAGGAAGACTTGCACATCTCTCCCTTTAAATCAAAAGCTAGAAATGGTTAAGCTCCATGAGGAAGGCATGTTGAAAGCCAAGATAGGCTGAAAGCTAGGCCTCTTTACTCCAAAGTTAGTCAAGCTGTGAATGCAGAGGAAAAGCTCTTGAAGGAAATTAAAAGTGTTACTCCAATGAACATATGAATGATAAAAAAAGAAACAGCCTATTGTTTATACAAGGAAAGTTTTAATGGTCTGGATAGAAGATCAAACCAGCCACAACATTCCCTTAAGACAAAGCCTAATCCAGATCAAGGTCCTAACTCTTCATTTCTAAGAAGGCTGAAAGAGGTGAGGAAGCTTCAGAAGTTTGTGGCTAGAAGAGGTTGGTTTATGAGGCTTAAGGGTCTTAGAAGCCATCTCCATAACATAAAAGTGCAAGGGGAAGTAGCAAGTGCTGACGTAGAAGCTGCAACAAGTTACCCAGAAGATCTAGCTAAGATAACTAATGAAGGTGGCCACACTAAATAACAGATTTTCCATGTAGATGAATCAGCCTTATATTGGAAGAAAATACGATCTAAGACTTTCATAGCTAGGGAGGAGAAGTCAGTGTCTGGCTTCAAAGCTTCAAAAGAGAGGCTGATTCCCTTGTTAGGGGCTAATGCAGCTGGCAGTTTTAGGTTCAAGCCAATGCTCATTTCCCATTTCAAAAATCCTAGGGCCCTTAAGAATTATGATAAATCTACTCTGCCTGTGCTCTATAAATGGAACAACAAAACCTGGATGATAGCACACATGTTTGCAACATAGTTTACTGAATATTTTAAGCCCACTGTTAAGAGCTGTGGCTCAGAAAAAAAAAAGATTCCTTTTTGAAATATTAATGCTTGTTGACAATGCACCTGGTCATTTAAGAGTATAGTATAAATGTATATAGTGATAAATATGTATAGTGAAATACATTTTGTAAGGCTACAGCTGCTATAACTAGTGATTCCTCTGATGGATCTGGGCAAAGTAAATTGAAGATACTCTGGAAAAGATTCATCACGCCAAATGCCATGAAGAATATTTACGATTCATAGGAGGAGATCAAAATATCAACATTAATAAGAATTTGGAAGAAGTTGATTCCACCCCTCATGGGTGGCTTTGAAGGGTTCAAGATTTCAGTGAGGAAAGTAACTGCAGATGTGATGGAAATAGCAAGAGAACTAGAAGTGGAGCCTGAAGATATGACTGAATTGTTGTAATCTCATGATAAACTTGATTGGATGAGGAACTGCTTCTTAAGGATGAGGAAAGAGAAGTGGTTTCTTGAAGTGGAATTTACTCCTGGTGATGATGCTGTGAAGATTGTTGAAATTACAACAAGGAATTTAGAATATTACATAAACTTGGTGGATAAAACAGGTAGGACTTGGGAGGATTAACTCCAATTTTAAAATAAATTCTACTGTGGGTAAAATGCTATCAAACAGCATTGCATGCTACCGAGAAAATATTTGTAAAAGGAAAAGTCAATCTATGCCACAAACGTCATTGTTTTCTTAAAGAAATTTCCACACCAACCTTCAACAACCACTACCCTGATCAGTCAGCAGCCATCAACATTGAGGCAAGACCCTCCACCACCAAAAAAAGATTATGACTTGCTGAAGGATCAGATGATAGTTAGCATTTTTTAGCAACAAAGTATTTTTAAATAAGGTATATAATATTTTCAGACATAATGTTTTTGCACACTTAACAGACTACAGTATAGTGTAAAAATAACTTTTATATGCACTGGGAAACCAAAAATTCCTGTGACTCACTTTACAGAAATATTCACTTTATTATGGTGGTCTGAAATTGAACCCGCAATATCTTTGAGATATGCCTGTAAACACAATTTCTGAGCAGAAATTAAGATACTCTTTCTCCTACAAAATAACAACTGTTCTCAGTAATTCATTTGAAACCTCCTTTGTAGTTTGAAAAAGGGAAAAAGTCACAGCGCAGACCGATGAATCCTAGTAGACATTATTTTGTGACTATGTCTAATGTATAACATTAAAAAGTATAGCTCAGGGTTTCCCTGGTGGCGCAGTGGTTGAGAATCTGCCTGCCAATGCAGGGGACACGGGTTCAAGCCCTGGTCTGGGAAGATCCCACATGCCGCGGAGCAACTAGGCCCGTGAGCCACAACTACTGAGCCTGCGCGTCTGGAGCCTGTGCTCCGCGACAAGAGAGGCCGTGATAGTGAGAGGCCTGCGCACCGCGATGAAGAGTGGCCCCCACTTGCCGCAACTAGAGAAAGACCTCGCACAGAAACGAAGACCCAACACAGCCAAAAATTAAAAAAAATAAATAAATAAATTAAAAGAAAAAGTATACTCATTGCTGATTAGAGAAAAAGATATTAAAAAAAAAAAAAAGTATAGCTCATAGAAATACTGTGAAACCATATGTAAGTAGAAAAAAATAAAAATGAGTATAACTGGATTAGAAGACAAAACATGAGAACAAGGGCTTTCAAATTCAAGTCAATGAAAATAGTGATAACTGAAGTGGTTCCCCATATGCAAGTTAGACATTTTATGGATCTGGCAACCACTATGTATTGTTATCTCAGGTAGGAAATAAATAGTATTTCCAGGCACCCTTAGTCCTGAAAATGTCTGCATCTCTTTTACCTAATGTAGTAATGGTGCATAATAGGTACCCAGTACATGTTTGAGAGAGTTTGAACAGTGAATTGCAAAGTATATAATGATGCAGTTGCTGGTTTTGTGAGTTTAGTAGGTTATAGAAATGTATTCGGTCACTAGATCTGTACATTTGTGATTTTGTCAGATATAGCTGAGTAAATATTACACAGTAGTAATCCCTCATACATATTGAATCATCATGATCATCTAAAAATACCAGTGCTACCTCCACTACCCTGAGATTCTGATTCAGTTGTTCTGGGATGAGACCTGGGCATTAGTACTCTTAAAATCTCCCCAAGTTATGCAACTGTGAAGCCAAGATTAAGAACCACTGGAGTTTAGACTAAGTTGTCTATGCTACTAATTTAAAGCTCATGATTATCACCTGTAAACAGGAGATAGTCATCATCAAGCATCTATTTCCAGCAATAATCCAAGTAGACCAAATCTTTTGGTCACACTGGTTTTACCATGGTGGCCATACTTATTAAGATAAACTATAAACTAATAAAGATTCGCCACCTGAGTCTGCTTGTTTATCTAACAAACATATATTGAGTGCCTGCTTTGTGTAGGCACTGTCGTGGCACTGGAAACAAGGTAAAGAACAAAGTAGATAATGTCCCTACTGTGATGGAAGAGAGACTATCCTTCTCAGTACCAAAGTACCCAAGTGTAACTGACATACACAAAAATCAGTGTGCAATGAGAATATGTAATCTAGATCAGAGGCTCAGGACAAGCTTCCTGGAAGAAAGACTGTGGAGGGACAGCTGTAGAGAGAGCATTCTAGGGAGAGGGAATGTATATGAAAAGGACAAAGAGTGGCAAAGAGTTTTTGAGGTTGAGGAACTGAAAGAAGATCGTTGTGGTTGGAACATAATGGGGGGGGGGGGAGACTGGTTTTAGCTGAAACTGGGTGAGGTGCATATGCTCAGATCATGAGAATGGGGATTTATTATATTTAAAAGATTCAATCTCCTGAGCAATGTCAATTTTGTCCAATTTTTCTATTCTTTCCATTCAGTTCTCTCTATGTCCCCTGTCACCAGCCTAGTCAAAGCCACTACATCTTTCTCCTTGTTACTCCTATTTATCCCCTTATTGAAACCAGCATAATCCTTTAAAGGCAAATACAGTTCTGATCATGTCATGCTACTGCTTAAAATTTTACAATAATTTCTCATTGACCAGGAAAATATCCCCAACACGTGCTCACACACTCTCTCTTGCACACTCTCTCTCTCCCCTCTGAGATCATGTCATGGCTTGTCATTCTCCCACCTTGCTGTAGACATATTGAATTTATTTTAGTTGTTCCAATTTGCTGGACTCTCTCACACAGGTTTTTTCCTTTGCCTGCTTGTCATGTGTGATTTAACCTGGTCATCTGAGAACTCATATATGTGTTTATTTTTTTCCCCAGTTAAATTATAAACCCACATGTATCCTAAGCTCCTAGCACACAACCTGGTCCATATGTATTGAATTAACCTATAAGAGAAAGAATAATTGCACAGAGATCCTCTACTAAAAAGTCCTGCACTAGTCAAACAAATGATTTTTTCTTCAAATAATTTCCCTCAGAAACCTATAGTTTTTAATAGCACCAATCGGTAATTTTTATTCCTCATGTAAAAATATTTTTTATTAAAAAATAACCTGTGATATTGTTGTGTCAAAAACGGAGGGACCTTTTCTCAGCTTAGGAAGAGATCAGAAACTGATGGGTATTGAGCAGAGCACCCTTCACACAGCCCTGTGAGCACAGAACTAGTCATTTACCTCTCACAACACTTAGCCACTTCCACAACTCACTCTGACAAATCTTACCACAAAACCACATGCTCCTCCAATTGCTTGACAGAAGTTCAACTTGAAAAGGTTTCCTTCAGTGTAGATTTTCTTAATGTTTCCATCCAGTGATAGAAGTAACGGCTGTCACAGCCTGTTTGGGCTTGGCCCTCAAGGTCTTTGTGTTGCAAGAATACGGGGTGTGAGAGGATGGTCATGTCCCAGGTCTCTGGTGAGTCCCTGGGACGGGCTGCCAAGTGAGGATCCTTGGTTTCACGCAGAAAGAATTCAATAGTAAGACATAGTAGAGTGAAAGCAGGTTTATTTAGAGAGCTACACACTCCCTTAGACAGAGTGTGGGTCATCTCAGAAGCTGAGAGGCAGCCCTGAATTATGGGGTGGTTAGTTTTTATGAGCTGGGTAATTTCATAGGCTAAGGAATGGGAGGAATGTTCTATCTTGGAGAAGGGGCGGGGATTTCCAGGAATTGGAGCACCACCCACTTTTTGGCCTTTTATGGTCAGCCTCAGAACTGTCATGGAACCTGTGGTGTGTCATTGAGCATGTTAATGCATTACAATGAGTGTATAATGAGGCTCAAGGTCCGCTGGAAGTTGAATCTTCCTCCATCTTGGGCCTAGTAGGTTCTAACTAGTTTTTGTTGTATCCTGTTCTTCTTAATGGTTGTGCCCTGCCCCTTTCCTCCCTGTCTCACTTGGGGGACTCAAATAAAGGACCAGGGGAAGCATGGAAGATGGGAATAAAAGAGAAAACATCAAGAGCCAGAAAATAGGACAGTAGCTGTCCCCCATGATGCAGATTCAGCTGTCCTTGGAGAAACCTGGATAACATACTACATGGTCTCTGTCCCAAGGGGAATGACCTGGTAGGTGAAGCAAGACAATAATATTTGCTAAGTAACAGAAAGGGTCAGAACTAGGTGTGAGGTGGACCATGTTTTGAGGTGGTAGTTTGGAGGAAGATTGGATTCTTGGTAGCTGCTAAACTGTTGGAAGAGGTGACATAGCAGAAAGAGTCTGTGTGACTCTTTGGAAGACATCTGGACCACTTAAGTAATGAGGTGTTCACAGCGGTGCTTCATTTCTACAGGGATGAAGTTGCTGGAATATAGTTGGAAATCAGGCGAATGAAATTATAAAGAACTGTGATCTTAGTGGGGAAGAGTGGTGTCAGGTGAAGAGCCAGCTCCATTGGCTGACAGGTACCTGGGTTTCCCACAGATACAGCTAATATTCTTAGGGCTGAAAATTCAAGTCTACCCACATTGGCAATAGAGATGAAGCTGCAGTCGGCCACAATGCTAGCTGAGGATTTGTGGCACAGGACCTGAGGGGGGCCAAAGCCTGTTGCCTGAAAGGATTTTCAATAGTTGTTAAGAACAATCATGGAAGTAATTATGGGATAGGGAAAGTTGCCTTTACCAGTTCTTTTCATTTGATTTTGCTCCTTTGATGCATCATTCGGACAGCCCAGGTTGACTTCCCCTAAGTCAGTTCTCCACTGTAATATTTTACACTTCTCATGCATCCTTCTCTCTACTGAAGTATTTACATTCAACAGATGTCTCTGTGCCATGTTTTTAAAGTAATGACACTGAATAATGCAGTCTTTCTGGCGAGGAACAAAGAAAAGTTTGGAGAAAGAGGTAGAATGATGTTAAGAGCATAGCTTCTTAACAAGATTGCCTGGGTGTGTATCCTTACTAAGGGTATGATCATATTAACCTCTATGTGGCCTCAACTTCCTTATCTATAAAATGGGAACAATATTAGCAGTATTTACCTTGTTGGGCTGTTGTCAAGATTAAATGAGAAAATATAGGTAGCATGCTGGGAAGACTACTCAGTACAAAATAATTTTCAAGGAATCTCAATGATTACTGCTTTTTGGGATTACCCAAATCATGGCATTGCAGTGGCTCACTACTCATCCAGTTGGGGATGAAAGATCAGACCTAAGAGATGTAAACACATCTGAAATACCCAAATCCATGTAACTTTATCTTTAACTCCACATCATGGGATGAGTAGTTAAAACATCTGACATACTGTTGCTCAACTATCTATAAATATGTGTCTTAAGGGAGGCACTTCCACTCTTTAGATAGAGCTAAGCCTCCAATAATGACCTGAAGACAACAGCATTTATTGCTAAAGCCTAGCTGAATTTAACTGTTGTGTCTCATCTTCCCTTTGACTTAATAGTACTTGAAAAAAAGTTGATCTGTTTAAAAAAAAAAAAAAAAAGTTGTATAATTTGTTTTTTATTAATTTGGACAGCATTTCCCCCTCTCTTCTTGATACCTCAAATGAGGCTTTCTCTATGTGTGTGGTAAATGCACATTACAATTTGTTAACTAAGACCTGATCAGTAAAAGGTAAACTGATTTCATAATTAGACTTAAATAGAATAATCAATGACTGGATGTATAAGAAAATCCTAGCCTTTTTTTTGTTTTGTTTGTACAAAGTTGTATACACAGTGAAATCTGAGATCATAATTCTTAAATAAATCATATTTTTAAACTGCACCCTGCCTTATTTTTGCATTAATATGCAAAAGACTTTCAGGTTTTTAAAAATTATTTAAAAAAATTTTTAATTGAAATATAGTTGATTTACAATATTGTGTTAGTCTCTGGTGTATAGCATAGAGATTCTGTTTTTTTAAAAATTATGTTCCATTATAGGTTATTACAAGATATTGGGTATAATTCCCTGTGCTATACTGTAAATTATTGTTGCTTATCTATTTTATGTCTAGTAGTTTGTATTTGTTAATCCCATAGCCTTAATTTGTCTTTCCCTCCCCTTTCACCTTTGGTAACCATAAGTTTGTTTTCTCTATCTGTGAGTCTGTTCCTGTTTTTTTTTATATACATTCAATTTTATTATTTTTTAGGTTCAACATATGAGTGATATCACGTAATATTTGTCTCTGACTTATTTCACTAAGCATAATGTTCTCTAGCCCCATCCACATTGCTACAAATGGCAGTATTTCATTCTCTTTCATGGCTAAGTAATATTCCATTGTGTGTGTGTATACACACACACACACACACACACACACACACACATATATATGTGTGTGTGTGTGTGTGTGTGTATATATATATATATATACCACATTTTCTTAAGCCAGTCCTCTGTTGATGGGCACCTGGGTTGCTTCCATGTCTGGTTTTTGGAAAAATGTCTATTCAGGTCTTCTGTCCATTTGTACTGGACTTTTTTTTTTTTTTTTTTTGATTTTGAGTTGTATAAGCTGTTTGTATATTTTGGGTATTAACCCCGTATTTATGGCATCATTTGCAAACATCATTTCCAAGTCCATAGGCTGTCTTTTCATTCTGATGATTTCCTTTGCTGTGCAAAAGTTTTTAAGTTTGATTAGGTCCCGTTTGTTTATTTTTGCTTTTATTTCTTTTGCCTTGGGAGACTGATCTAAGAAAATATTGATGTGATTTATGTCAAAGAGTGTTTCACCTATGTTCTCTTCTAGGAATTTTGTGGTGTCATGTCTTACATTTAGGTCTTTAAACCATTTTGAATTTACTTTTGTATGTGGTGTGAAGGAATGTTCTAAATTCATTGTTTTATATGTAACTATCCAGGTTTCACAGACAAAACCACTTGTTGAAGAGACTGTCTTTCTCCATTGTATTTTCTTCCCTCCTTTATCATAGATTAATTGAGAGTAGGTGCATGAGTTTGTTTCTGGGCTATCTATTCTGTTTCATTTACCCATGTGTCTGTTTTTGAGCCAATACCAGGCTGTTTTGATTACTGTAGCTTTGTAGTATAGTCTGAAGTCCAGGAGGGCTATACCCCCAGCTTTGCTCTTTTTTCACAGTATTGCTTTGGCTATCCAGGGTCTTTTGTGGTTCCATATAAATTTTAGAATTATTTGTTCTGTTTCTGTGAAAAATGATATGATAGGGATTGCATTAAATCTGTGGATTGCTTTGGGTAGTATGGCTATTTTAATAATATTGATTCTTCCAACTCAAGAGCACAGGATAGGTTTTGATTTCTTTGAATCATCTTCAATTTCCTGTATCAAAGTTTTATAGTTTTCAGCATATAGGTCTTTCACCTCCTTGGTTAAGTTTGTTCCTAGGTATTTTTGATGCGATTTTTTTGAAGTATAGTTGATATACAAAATTGTGCTAATTTCTGCTGTACAGCAAAGTGACTCTGTTATACAGATATATACATTCTTATTTTATATTCTTTTCCATTATGGTTTATCCCAGGAGATGAGATATAGTTCCCTATGCTATACAGTAGGACCATAATGTTTATCCATTCTAAATGTAATAGTTTACATCTTCTAACCCTAAACTCCCATTCCATCCCTCTCCCTCTCCCCTCCCCCTTAGCAACCACAAGTCTATTCTCTATGTCTGTGAGTCTATTTCTGTTTTGTAGATAGGTTCATTTGTGCCAAACTTTAGATTCCATATATAAGCAATAACTTTGGTACTTGTCTTTCTCTTTCTGACTTACTTCACTTAGTATGATAATCTCCAGTTGCATCCTTGTTGCTGCAAATGGCATTATTTCATTCTCTTTTGTGGCTGAGTAGTATTCCATTGTATATACATACCATATCTTCTTTATCCATTCATCTGTTGATGGACATTTAGGTTGCTTCCATGTCTTGGATATTGCAAATAGTGCTGCTAGAACCTAGGGGGTGCATGTATCTTTTTGAATTATAGTTTTGTCTGGGTATATGCCCAGGGGTGGGATTGCTGTATCATATGGTAATTCTATTTTTATTTTTCTGAAGGACCTCTGTACTATTCTTCATAGTGGCTGCACCAACTTACATTCCCACCAAAAGTGTAGGAGGATTCCCTTTTCTCCACACCCTCTCCAGCATTTATTAATTGTAGACTTTTGGATGATGGCCATTCTGACTGGTGTAAGTTAGCATCTCATTGTAGTTTTGATTTGTGTTTCTCTAATAATTAGTGATGTTGAGCATCTTTTCATTTGCCTACTAACCATCTGTATGTCTTCTTTGGAGAAATGTCTGTTAAGATCTTCTGCCCATTTTTCTATTGGGTTGTTTGGTTTTTTTGCTGTTGAGTTGTTTGATCTCTTTGTATATTTTGGAGATTAAGCCCTTGTTGGTCGCATTATTTGCAAATATTTTCTCCCATTCTGTAAGTTGTCTTTTTGTTTGTTTGTTTGTTTTACAGTTTCCTTTGCTGTGCAAAAGCTTGTAAGTTTGATAAGGTCCCATTTGTTTATTTTTGCTTTTATTTCTATTGCCTTGGGAAACTGACATAAAAAAAATCTGTACAATTTATGTCAGAGAATGTTTTGCCTATGTTCTCTTCTAGGAGTTTTGTGGTGTCATGTCTTATGTTTAAGTCTTTAAACCATTTTGAGTTTATTTTTGTGCATGGTGTGAGGGTGCATTCTAACATCATTGATTTACATACAGCTGTCCAACTTTCCCAGCATCATTTGCTGAAGAGAGTGTCTATTTCCCATTTTATATTCTTGCCTCCTTTGTTGAAGATTAATTGACTGTAGGTGTGTGGGTTCATATCTGGGCTCTCTGTTCTGTTCCATTGATCTGTATGTCTGTTTTTTTTACCATTACCACACTGTTTTGATTACTGTAGCTTTGTAGTATTGTCTGAAGTCAGGGAGAGTTATGCCTCCTGACTTTTTCCATATCCACATTGGTTTGGCAATTCTGGATCTTTTATGGTTCCATATAAATTTTAGGATTATTTTTTCTAGTTCTGTGAAAAATGTCATGGGTAATTTGATAGGGATCACATTAAAAGTGTAGATTGCTTTCTGTAGTATTGCCATTTTAACAATATTCTTCTAATCCAAGAGCATGTGATATCTTTCCATTTCTTTGAATCCTCTTTAATTTCCTTTATTGGTGTTTTATATTTCTCAGCATATAAGTCTTTCACCTCCTTGATCAGGTTTATTCCTAGGTTTTTTTTTTTTTTTTTGGTGCAATTTTAAAAGGTATTGTTTTTTTTACATGCCCTTTCAGATATTTTATTGTTAGTGTAAAGAAATGCAATCGATTTCTGAAGGTTAATCTTGTATCCTGCTACTTCGCTGAATTCATTTATTAGATCCAATAGTTCTTGTGTGGAGTCCTTAGGGTTTTCTATATGTAGTATCATGTCATCTGCATATAGTAACAATTTTACCTCTTCCCTTCCAATTTGAATACCCTTAATTTCTTTTTCTTGTCAGATTGCTGTGGCTTGGACTTCCAATACTATGTTGAACAGAAGTGGTGAGAGTAGGCATCCTTGTCTTGTTCCAGATTTCAGCGGGAAGGCTTTCAGTTTTTCCACTGTTGAGTACTGTAGTGGCTGTGTGTTTGGAATAAATGACTTTTATTATGTTGACATACATTCCCTGTCTACTCTTTGGTAAGAGTTTTTATCATGAATGGATGTTGAATTTTGTCAAATGCTTTTCCTGCATCTATTGAGATGATCATGTGGTGTTTGACGTTTTTGTTGTTAATGTGACATATTACATTGATTGATTTGATTTGTGTATGTTGAACCATCCTTGTGAACTTGGGATGACTCCCACTTGGTCATGGTGTATGATCTTTTTATGTGTTGTTGGATTTGGTTTGATAATATTTTGTTGAGAATTTTTGCATCAATATTAGTAAAAGATGTTGGCCTGTAATTTTCTTTTTTGGTGGTATCTTTGTCTGTTTTTTTGTGATGAGGACTTCATAGACTTTCTTTGGAAGTGTTCCCTCCTTTCAGTCTTTTGGAAGAGTCTGAGAAGGATTGGTATAATTTCTTCTTTTATGTTTGGTAGAATTCACCTGTGAAGCCATCTGGTCCTTGACTTTTGTTTGTAGGGAGTTTGTTTGTTTTTATTACAGATTCTATTTCACTTCTAGTGCTTGATCTTTTCAAATTATCTAATTCTTCTTGATTCAGTTTTGTGGGCTGTATGTTTCTAGAAAGTTGTCCATCTCTTCTAGGTGGTCAAATTTGTTGACATATAATTGTTCATAGTGTTCTCATATGGTTTTCTGTATTTCTGTGGTGTTGGTTGAGATTTCTCTTTTTTCATTTCTTATTTGGTTTATTTGGGTCCCTTCTTTTTCATTCTTGGTGAGCCTGGCCAAAGATTTGTCAAATTTGTTTACCCTTTCAAAGAACCAGATCTTGGTTTTATTGATTTTATTCTATTGTTTTTTTAAAAATCTTTATTTATTAAAAAAAATTTTTTGGCCATGCCACATGGCATGTGGGATCTTAGTTCCCTGACCAGGGATCAAAACCACATTCCTTGCATTGGAAGCATGGAATCTTAACCACTGAACCACTAGGGAAGTTCAAATCTTTATTTTATTTATTTCTTCCCTGATCTGTATTATTTCCTTCCTTCTGATGATTTTAGGTTTTGTTTGTTCTTCTTTTTCTAATTCTTTTAGGTGGTAGGTTAGGTTGTTTGAGTTTGTGTTTTTTTTTTTTTTTTTTAAGGAAGACCTGTATCTTTATGAACTCTCCTCTAAGAACTGCTTTTGCCGCATCCCATGGATTTTGTATGGTTGTGTTTTCATTGTCATTTGTCTCAAGGTATTTTAAAATTTCCTTTTTGATTTCCTCATTGACCCATTGGCTTTTTAGGAGCATGTTGTTTAGTCTCCATTTAACCTTTTTTTTGTTTTTTTCCATTTCTTTTCCTGTGGTTGATTTTTAGTTTCATACTGTTGTGGTCAAAGAAGATGCTTGAAATAATTTCTATACTCTTTTTTTTATATATATAAATGTATTTATTTATTTATTTTTGGCTGCATTGGGTCTTCATTGCTGTGTGCAGGCTTTCTCTGGTTGTGGCGAGCAGGGGCTACTCTTCATTGTGGTGTGCGGGCTTCTCGTTGTGGTAGCTTCTCTTGTTGCGGAGCATGGGCTCTAGGCACGCGGGCTTCAGTAGTTGTGGCTCGCAGGCTCTGTAGTTGTGGCGCACTGGCTTAGTTACTCCATGGCATGTGGGATCTTCCTGGGCCAGGGCTCGAACCCATGTTCACTGCATTGGCAGGCGGATTCTTAACCACTGCGCCACCAGGGAAACCCAATTTCTATACTCTTAAATTTGGTGAGGTTAGCTTTGTGTCCTAGTATGTGGTCAATCCTAGAGAATGTTACAGGTGAACTTGAAAAGAATGTGTATTCTCTGTTTTTTTGGATGTAATGTCCTGAATATATCAACTAAGTCTAACTGTTCTATTGTATCATTTAGGATTATCTGTTGCCTTATTGATACTTTGTCTAGAAGATCTGTCCATTGACGTGAGCGGGGCATTAAAGTCTCCAACTATTATTGTATTCCCATCAGTTTCTCCCTTTATGTCTGTTAGTATTCATTTTATGTATTTGGGAGCTCCTATATTAGGTGCATATATGCTGATGAGAGTAAAGTCCTCTTCTTGTATTGAAGCTTTTATCATTATATAGTGTCCTTCTTTATCCTTCTTTATGGCCTTAGTTTTAAAGTCTATTTTGTCTGATAAGAGTATTGCAACTCCCAATCTCTTGTCATTTCTGTTTGCATGAACCACCTTCTTCCATCCCCTTACTTTCAATCTATGTGTGTCCTTTGCCCTAAGGTGGGTCTCTTGTAGGTATCATATTGTAGGCTTTTGTTTTTTTAATCCAGTCTGCCACTCTATATCTTTTGATTGGAGCATTCAGTCCCTTGACATTTAAGATAATAATTGATACATATATATTTATTGCCACTTTAAACCTTGTTTTCCAGTTGATTCTATGTTTCTTCTTTGTTCCTTTCTTTTTCTTTTTTTTTCTTTTTGTGGGTTGATGATTTCCTTTTATTTTATGCTTATGTTCTCTTCCTTTTGGTTTTTGTGAATATATTGTATGTTTTTTATTTCTAATTGCCCTGTTTTTTAAGTATGTTAATCCCTTCCTATATCTGCTTGCCTTGGACTGATAGTCATATATGCTCAAACACATTCTAAAAAAAAAGAATCTACATTTTCTTACTCTCCTTTCACACATTTTATGATTTTGATGTCCTTTTTTACATCTTCATGTTTATCCTTTTGCTCTTCCTTGTGCTTATCATTGCTTTCACAAATAAGGTTGTTTTTTCTTTTTGATCTGTATACTGGCTAACGTAAGTGATTTACTTTGCAATTGTGATTTCCTCCTTCCTATCTTCTTGCTTCTTTTCTATTTAGAGAAGACCTTTCAATATTTCTTTTAGGATTGGTTTAGTATTGCTATATTCTTTTACTTTCTGCTTGTCTGAGAAATTCTTTATTTCTCCCCATATTCTAAATTATAATCTTGCTGGGTAGAGTATTCTAGGTTGCAGATATTTCACTTTCAAGACTTTGAATATATTTTGCCACTCCCTTCTGGCCTGCAGCATTTCTGTGAAGTCAGCTGATAGCCTCATGGGAGTTCCCTTGTAATTAACTCTTTGTTTTCCTCTTGCTGCCTTTAGAATCCTCTCTTTAACTTTTGCCATTTTTATTATACTATGTCTTGGTGTAGGTCTGTTTTGGCTTCATCTTGCTCGGGACCCTCTGTGCTTCCTGTATCTGGATATCTGTTTCCGTCTTTAGGTTTGGGAAGTTTTCAGCCATAATTTCTTCAAATACATTTTCAATCCCCTTTGCTCTTTCCTCTCCTTCTGGAATCCCTATTATACATAGATTGGCACACTTTTATTATCCCATAAGTCTCTTATATTGCTTTCATTTTTTTTTTTATTTGACTTTCTGTCTGCTGTTTTGATTGGGTAATTTCCATTATTCTAGCGTCCAGATCACTTATTCTTTATTCTGCATTTTCCATTCTGCTATTCATTGCCTTTAGCTCAGCTTTCATCTTGGCAAATTAATTTTCTACTTTTTCTTGGCTTCTTCTTATAATTTTTAGTTCCTTTTTACACTAGTCTGCATTTCTCTCAATAGCCTTTTTTAATTCCTTCAGTATTTTCATTACCTCCTTTTTGAACTCAGTATCTGTTAGACTGAAGAAGTCTGTTTCATTGTTCCTTCAGGGGAATTCTCTTGGTCTTTTAACTGGGAGTGATTCCTTTGCTTCTTCAGTTTGCTCATATTTCTCTTACTCTGTGAGTTTAGGAGAAGCAATTTTCTACGGTAGACTTGGATGGCTAATAATATGCGGGAGCATCCCTGTGTAGCTCATGTGGCTTTAATATTTTTTTGGCATGAGGGCTGTTTTTGGTTTGGATGCTTACCGTCTCTTTCCTCAGTGTGTGCTGACCATTATCCTCTTGATAGGGGGTGTCCAGGTGCATGGCCCGCATACGCTCCCAGGAAGGCAGGGGCAGCAGTTGGTGCCCAGTTGTGGGATCCTTGGCGGCAGTGCCAGTGGGCCACACACACTCCTGGGGAGTCAGGGGCAATGGTTGGGGCCTGGTTGCAGTGCTGGTGGGCCACGCATGCATCCGGGAAGGTGGGGGCAGTGACTAGCACCTGCTCGCAGGACCCTTGCTGGCAGCAGCAGTCTGTACCCATCTCTGGAGTCCGACATGGCAGCCACAGCTTGTGCCCACCCCCAGAGCTCATGTAGGCAGTGACCTGCTGCCTGAGAGCATACACACAGAGAAAGAAGCTCCTATGAAGGTCCTGACCCTCTCCTCACGCACCCCCCAACAATGGTACCTTCCCTTTCTGGTGGGCCCAGGCTTCTTCCCATACTCCCTCGGTTGTGGCACACCTCACCCTGCCCTGTCAGGCTGTCTTCACATAGCCAACCACAGTCCTCTCCCCGGCTCTGACCTCTGAAGCCCAAGCCTCAGCACCCAGCCCCCACCCACACCAGTGGATGAGTGTCTTAGGCTGGGAAGTTCTATGCGATGGCACTGACCATCTGTGTAGGTCTCTCTCCCTTTGTCCTCCATAAACAGGTGCCTGTGCTCTTCTCTAGGGCTTTGAAGTTCCCCCTCTGTCCTGGTTTATCCCCCACCAGTGAGGGGACTTCCCTGTGTGTGGAAACATCTTCCTCTTTCACAGCTCCCTCCCAGGGGTGCAGGTCCCATCCCGATTCATTTCTCTCTCTCTTTTTTTCAGTTTTCTTTTGTCCTACCCAGTTATATGGAGATTTTCTTGCCCTTTTGGAAGTCTGAGGTCTTCTGCCAGCATTCAGTAGATGTTCTGTGAGAATCATTCCACAAGTAGATGTGTTTTTGATGTATTAATATTTGTGGTAGAAGATGAGTTCCGTGCCCTACTCCTCCACCATCTTGATCTGATTCTCTTGATGCAATTTTAAATGGCATTGTGGTTTCACATTTTCTTTCTGATATTTCATTTTTAGTGTATAGAAAAGCAACAGATTTCTGTGTATTAACCTTGTATCATGAAACCTTGCTGAATTCATTTTTTTTGTTCCTTTTTTTTTGTTTTAATCAGTCATCAATTTTATACACATCAGTGTATACATGTCAAACCCAATCGCCCAATTCAGCACACCACCATCCCCACCTCACCACGGTTTTCCCCCCTTGGTGTCCGTACGTTTGTTCTCTACATCTGTGTCTCAACTTCTGCCCTGCAAACCAGTTCATCTGTACCCTTTTTCTAGGTTCCACATACATGTGTTAATATATGATATTTGTTTTTCTCTTTCTGACTTACTTCACTCTGTATGACAGTCTCTAGATCCATCCACGTCTCAACAAATGACTCAATTTCGTTCCTTTTTATGGCTGAGTAATATTCCATTGTATATATGTACCACATTTTCTTCATCCATTCATCTGTCAATGGACATTTAGGTTGCTTCCATGACCTGGCTATTGTAAAGAGTGCTGCAATGAACATTGGGTTGCATGTGTCTTTTTGAATTACGGTTTTCTCTGGGTATATGCCCAGTAGTGGGATTGCTGGATCATATGGTAATTCTATTTTTAGTTTTTTAAGGAACCTCCATATTGTTCTCCATAGTGGCTGTATCAATTTACATTCCCACCAACAGTGCAAGAGGGTTCCCTTTTCTCCACACCCTCTCTAGCATTTGTTGTTTGTAGATTTTCTGATGATGCCCATTCTAACTGGTGTGAGGTGATACCTCATTGCAGTTTTCATTTGCATTTCTCTAATAATTAGTGATGTTGAGCATCTTTTCATGTGCTTCTTGGCCATCTGTATGTCTTCTTTGGAGAAATGTCTATTTAGGTCTTCTGCCCATTTTTGGATTGGGTTGTTTGTTTCTTTAATATTGAGCTGAATGAGCTGTTTATATATTTTGGAGATTAATCCTTTGTCCGTTGATTTGTTTGCAATATTTTTCTCCCATTCTGAGCGTTGTCTTTTCGTCTTGTTTATGGTTTCCTTTGCTGTGCAAAAGCTTTGAAGTTTCATTAGGTCCCATTTGTTTATTTTTGTTTTTATTTCCATTACTCTAGGAGGTGGATCAAAAAAGATCTTGCTGTGATTTATGTCAAAGAGTGTTCTTCCTATGTTTTCCTCTAAGAGTTTTATAGTGTCCGGTCTTACATTTAGGTCTCTAATCCATTTTGAGTTTATTTTTGTGTATGGTGTTAGGGAGTATTCTAGTTTCATTCTTTTACATGTAGCTGTCCAGTTTTCCCAGCACCACTTATTGAAGAGACTGTCTTTTCTCCATTGTATATCTTTGCCTCCTTTGTCATAAATTAGTTGACCATAAGTGTGTGGGTTTATCTCTGGGCTTTCCATCTTGTTCCATTGATCTATGTTTCTGTTTTTGTGCCAGTACCATATTGTCTTGATTACTGTAGCTTTGTAGTATAGTCTGAAGTCAAGGAGTCTGATTCCTCCAGCTCCGTTTTTTTCACTCAAGACTGCTTTGGCTATTGGGGGTCTTTTGTGTCTCCATACAAATTTTAAGATGATTTGTTCTAGTTCCGTAAAAAATGCCATTGGTAATTTGATAGGGATTGCATTGAATCTGTAGATTGCTTTGGGTAGTAGAGTCATTTTCACAATGTTGATTCTTCCAATCCAAGAACATGGTATATCTCTCCATCTGTTGGTATCATCTTTAATTTCTTTCATCAGTGTCTTATAGTATTCTCCATACAGGTCTTTTGTCTCCCTAGGTAGGTTTATTCCTAGGTATTTTATTCTTTTTGTTGCAATGGTAAATGGGAGTGTTTCCATAATTTCTCTTTCAGATTTTTCATCATTAGTGTATAGGAATGCAAGAGATTTCTGTGCATTAATTTTGTATCCTGCAACTCTACCAAATTCATTGATTAGCTCTAGTAGTTTTCTGGTGGCATTTTAAGGATTCTCTATGTATAGTATCATGTCATCTGCAAACAGTGACAGTTTTACTTCTTCTATTCCAATTTGTATTCCATTTATTTCTTTTTCTTCTCTGATTGCCGTGGCTAGGACTTCCAAAACTATGTTGAATAATAGTGGTGAGAGTGGACATCCTTGTCTCGTTCCTGATCTTAGAGGAAATGCTTTCAGTTTTTCACCATTGAGAATGATGTTTGCTGTGGGTTTGTCATATATGACCTTTATTATGTTGAGGCAGGTTCCCTCTATGCCCACTTTCTGGAGAGTTTTTATCATAAATGGGTGTTGAATTTTGTCAAAAGCTTTTTCTGCATCTATTGAGATGATCATATGGTTTTTATTCTTCAATTTGTTAATATGGTGTATCACATTGATTTGCGTATATTGAAGAATCCTTGCATCCCTGGGATAAATCCCACTTGGTAGTGGTGTATGATCCTTTTAATGTATTGTTGGGCTCTGTTTGCTAGTATTTTGTTGAGGACTTTTGCATCTATATTCATCAGTGATATTGGTCTGTAATTTTCTTTTTTTGTAGTATCTTTGTCTGGTTTTGGTATCAGGGTGATGGTGGCCTCATAGAATGAGTTTGGGAGTGTTCCTTCCTCTGCAATTTTTTGGAAGAGTTTGAGAAGGATGGGTGTTAGCTCTTCTCTAAATGTTTGATAGAATTCACCTGTGAAGCCATCTGGTCCTGGACTTTTGTTTGTTGGAAGATTTATAATCACAGTTTCAATTTCATTACTTGTGATTGGTCTGTTCATATTTTCTGTTTCTTCCTGGTTCAGTCTTGGAAGGTTATACTTTTCTAAGAATTTGTCCATTTCTTCCAGGTTGCCCATTTTGTTGGCATAGAGCTGCTTGTAGTAGTCTCTTAGGATGCTTTGTATTTCTGTGGTGTCTGTTGTAACTTCTCCTTTTTCATTTCTAATTTTATTGATTTGAGTCCTCTCCCTCTTTTTCTTGATGAGTCTGGCTAGTGGCTTATCAATTTTGTTTATCTTCTCAAAGAACCAGCTTTTAGTTTTATTGATCTTTGCTATTGTTTTCTTTGTTTCTATTTCATTAATTTCTGCTCTGATCTTTATGATTTCTTTCCTTCTGCTAACTTTGGGTTTTGTTTGTTCTTCTTTCTCTAGTTCCTTTAGGTGTAAGGTTAGATTGTTTACTTGAGATTTTTCTTGTTTATTTAGGTAGGTTTGTATAGCTATAAACTTCCCTCTTAGAACTGCTTTTGCTGCATCCCATAGGTTTTGGATCATCGTGTTTTGATTGTCATTTGTCTCTAGGTATTTTTTGATTTCCTCTTTGATTTCTTCAGTGATCTCTTGGATATTTAGTAATGTATTGTTTAGCCTCCATGTGTTTGTGCTTTTCACGTTTTTTTCCCTGTAATTCATTTCTAATCTCATAGCATTGTGGTCAGAAAAGATGCTTGATATGATTTCAATTTTCTTAAATTTACCGAGGCTTGATTTGTGACCCAAGGTGTGATCTATCCTGGAGAATGTTCCGTGTGCACTTGAGAAGAAAGTGTAATCTGCTGTTTTTGGATGGAATGTCCTATAAATATCAATTAAATCTATCTGCTCTATTGTGCCATTTAAAGCTTCTGTTTCCTTATTTATTTTCTTTTTGGATGATCTGTCCATTGGTGTAAGTGAGGTGTTAATGTCCCCCACTATTATTGTGTTACTGTCGATTTCCTCTTTTAGAGCTGTTAGCCTTATGTATTGAGGTGCTCCTATGTTGAGTGCATATATATTTATAATTGTTATATCTGCTTCTTGGATTGATCCCTTGATCATTATGTAGTGTCCTTCCTTGTCTCTTGTAACATTCTTTATTTTAAAGTCTATTTTATCTGATATGAGTATAGCTACTCCAGCTTTCTTCTGATTTGCATTTGCATGGAATATCTTTTTCCATCCCCTCACTTTCAGTCTGTATGTGCCCCTAGGTCTGAAATGGGTCTCTTGTAGACAGCATATATATAGGTCTTGTTTTTGTATCCATTCAGCAAGCCTGTGTCTTTTGGTTGGAGCATTTAATCCATTCATGTTTAAGGTAATTATCGATATGTATGTTCCTATGACCATTTTCTTAATTGTTTTGGGTTTGTTTTTGTAGGTCCTTTTCTTCTCTTGTGTTTCCCACTTAGAGAAGTTCCTTTAGCATTTGTTGTAGAGCTGGTTTGGTGGTGCTGAATTGTCTTAGCTTTTGCTTGTCTGTAAAGCTTTTGATTTCTCCATGGTATCTGAATGAGATCCTTGCCGGGTAGAGTAATCTTGGTTGTAGGTTCTTCCCATTCATCACTTTAAGTATATCATGCCACTCCCTTCTGGCTTGTAGAGTTTCTGCTGAGAAATCAGCTGTTAACCTTATGGGAGTTCCTTTGTATGTTATTTGTCATTTTTCCCTTGCTGCTTTCAATAATTTTTCTGTGTCTTTAATTTTTGCCAATTTGATTAATATGTGTTTCGGCCTGTTTCTCCTTGGGTTTATCCTGTATGGGACTCTCTGTGCTTCCTGGACTTGGGTGGCTATTTCCTTTCCCATGTTAGGGAAGTTTTCGACTATAATCTCTTCAAATATTTTCTCTGGTCCTTTCTCTCTTCTCCTTCTGGGACCCCTATAATGCGAATGTTCTTGTGTTTAATGTTGTCCCAGAGGTCTCTTAGGCTGTCTTCATTTCTTTTCATTCTTTTTTCTTCAGTCTGTTCCGCAGCAGTGAATTCCACCATTCTGTCTTCCAGGTCACTTATCCGTTCTTCTGCCTCTGTTATTCTGCTATTGATTCCTTCTAGTGTAGTTTTCATTTCAGTTATTGTATTGTTCATCTCTGTTTGTTTGTTATTTAATTCTTCTAGGTCTTTGTTAAACATTTCTTGAATCTTCTCGATCTTTGCCTCCATTCTTATTCCTAGGTCCTGGATCATCTTCACTATCATTATTCTGAATTCTTTTTCTGGAAGGTTGCCTATCTCCACTTCATTTAGTTGTTTTCCTGGGGTTTTGTCTTGTTCCTTCATCTAGTATATAGCCCTCTGCCTTTTCATCTTGTCTATCTTTCTGTGAATGTGGTTTTTGTTCCACAGGCTGCAGGATTGTAGTTTTTCTTGCTTCTGCTGTCTGCCCTCTGGTCATTGAGGCTATCTAAGAGGCTTGATGGGAGGCTCTGGTGGTGGGTAGAGCTGACTGTTGCTGTGGTGGTCAGAACACAGTAAAACTTTAATCCACTTGACTGTTGATGGGTGAGGCTGGGTTCCCTCCCTGTTGGTTGTTTTGCCTGTGACAACCCAACACTGGAGCCTACCTGGGTTCTTTGGTGGGGCTAATGACAGACTCTGGGAGGGCTCACGCCAAGGAGTACTTCCCAGAACTTCTGCTGCCAGTGTCCTTGTCCCCACGGTGAAACAGAGCCACTCCCCGCCTCTGCAGGAGGCCTTCCAACATTAGCAGGTAGGTCTGGTTCAGTCTCCCCCAGCGTCAGTGCTCCTTCCCCTGGGTCCCGATGCGCACACTATTTTGTGTGCGCCCTCCAAGAGTGGGGTCTCTGTTTCCCCCAGTCCTGTTGAAGTCCTGCAGTCAATTCCCACTAGGCTTCAAAGTCTGATTCTCTATGAATTCCTCCTCCCGTTGCCAGACCCCCAGGTTGGGAAGCCTGACGTGGGGCTCGGAACCTTCACTCCTGTGGGTGGACTTCTGTGGTATAAGTGTTCACCAGTCTGTGAGTCACCCACCCACCAGTTATGGGATTTGATTTTACTCTGATTGCACCCCTCCTACCATCTCATTGTGGCTTCTCCTTTGTCTTTGGATGTGGGGTATCTTTTTTGGTGAGTTCCAGTGTCTTCCTGTCGATGATTGTACAGCAGCTAGTTGTGATTCTGGTGTTCTCGCAAGAGGGAGTGAGAGCACGGCCTTCTACTCCACCATCTTGGTTCCTCTTCCTCCTTCTCACAGCCCCAGGCATTTCTTGGCTTATGGTCTGAATTCTTTTTTTTTTTTTAATTTTATTTATTTATTTATTTATTTTTGGCTGTGTTGGGTCTTCATTTCTGTGTGAGGGCTTTCTCTAGTTTTGGCAAGCGGGGGCCACTCTTCATCGTGGTGCGTGGGCCTCTCACTGTCGCGGCCTCTCTTGCTGCGGAGCACGGGGTCCAGACGCGCAGGCTTAGTAGTTGTGGCTCACGGGTTTAGTTGCTCCATGGCATGTGGGATCCTCCCAGACCAGGGCTCGAACCCATGTCCCCTGCGTGGCAGGCAGACTCTCAACCACTGCGCCACCAGGGAAGCCCCTGAATTCATTTTTAAGTTCTTTGGATGGAGACTTTAGGGTTCTCTATACAGAGCATCATATCATCTGCAAATAGTGTCAGTTTACCTCTTCCCTTCCAATTTGATACATTTTATATCTTTTTCTTGTCTAATTGCTGTGGCTAGGACTTCCAATACTATGTTAAATAGAAACAGTGAGAGTAGACCTCCTTATTCCTGAATTTAATAGGAAGGCTTTCAGCTTTTCACTGTTGAGTAGTTGAGTGTTATGTTGGCTGTGGGTTTGTTATAATGGCCTTTATTATGTTGAGATATGTTCCCTCTACACCCACTTTGATGAGAGTTTTTACCATTAATGGATGTTGAATTTTGTCAAATGCTTTTCTGCATCTATTGAGATGATCATGTGGGTTTTGTCTTTCTTTTTCTTGATGTGGTTTATCACACTGATTGATTTGCATTTGTTGAACCATCCTTGTGACCCTGGAATAAATCCAACTTAATCATGGTGTGTAATCCTTTTTACATATTGTTGGATTCTGTTTGCTAATATTTTGTTGAGAATTTTTGCATCTATATTTATCAGAGATATTGCCTTTAATTTTTTTTGTGTGTATGTAATGTCTTTTTCTGGTTTTAGTATCTGGGTGATGTTGGCTTTGTAGAATGAATTTGGGAGTGTTCTCTCCTCTCCAATGTTTTGGAATAGTTTGAGGAAGATAGGTGTAAAATCTGATTTATATGTTAAGAATTCCCCAGTAAACTGTCTTACCAATTCATTTCAACATTTAGTGATCGGTCTGTTCAAATTGTTTTTTCTTGACTCAGTTTTGCAGGCTGTATGTTTCTAGAAATTTGTCCATTTCTTCTAGGTTGTCCAATTTGCTGGCATATAATTGTTCATAGTATTCTCTCCTTTTTTTTTTTTTTTTTTGGTATCACTGTGATATTGGTTGCTGTTTCTCGTCTTTCATTTCTTATTTTCATTTGGATCCTCTCTCTGTTTTTTTGATGAGCTTGGCTAAAGATTTGTCAATTTTGTTTATCTTTTTAGAAAACCAGCTCTTGGTTTCACCTTTTCTATTTTCTTTTTGATCTCTATTTATTTCCTCTCTGATATTTATTATTTCCTTCCTCCTGCTGACCTTAGCCTTTGTTTGTTCTTTTTCTGATACTTTAGGTGGTAGTTTAGGTTGTTTATTTAAGATTTTTATTGTTTTCTTCAGGAAGACCTGTATTGCCATGAACTTCTCTCTCAGAATTGCTGTGCTGCATCCCATAGATTTTGTAATGTTCTGTTTTCAATATCATTTGTCTCAAGGTATTTTCTGATTTCTTCTTTGATTTCATCATTAACCCATTGGTATTCTAGTAGCATGTTGTTTAGTCTCTACATTTTTGGTCTTTTCCTATTTTTCTTTCTGTAGTTGATCTTTAGTTTCATATTGCTGTAGTCAGAAAAGATGCTTGCTGTAATTTTTATCCTCTATTTTTATTGAAATATAGTTGATGTAAAATGTGTTAATTTTAGGTGTACAGCAGAATGATTCATATATATATAAATTCAGATTCTTTTCCATTATAGGTTATTATAATGATATTGAATATAGTTCCCTGTGCTATACAGTACATCCTTGTTGTTTATCTATTTTATATATAGCAGTGTGTATGTTAATACAAAACTACTAATTTATTCCTCCCTACCCACTTCCTCTTTAGTAACCATAAGATTGTTTTCTATATCTGTGAGTCTGTTTCTATGTTGTAAATAAGTTCATTTGTATCATTTTTTAGATTTTACAAATAAGTGATATCATATGATATGTGTCTTTGTCTGACTTACTTCACTTAGTATGATAATATCTAGTTCCATCCATGTTGCTGAAAATGACATTATTTCATTCTTTTTTATGGCTGAGTAACATTTCATTGTGTGTGTGTGTGTGTGTGTGTGTGTATATGTATATATACCACATCTTCTTTATCCATTCATCTGTCAAAGGACACTTAGGTTGCTTCAATATTTATCCTCTTAAATTTGTTAAGGCTTGTTTTGTGACCTAGTATGTGGTCTATCCTGGAGAATATTTTGGGAACACTTGAAAAGAATGTGTATTCTTCTCTTTTTGAATGTATTGTCCTGTATGTATCAATTAAGTCCATTTCATCTGTTATGTCTTTAAGGCCTGTGTTGCCTTATTGCTTTTCTGTCTGGATGATCTGTCCATTGATGTCAGTGGGGTGTTAAAGTCCCCTACTATTATTGTGTTATAGCAAATTTCTCTCTCTCTTTTTTTTGTCTCTTAGTACTTGTTTTATATATTTAGGTGCTCCTGTATTGGGTGTGTATATGTTAACTAGTGTTATACCCACTTCTTGTATTGATCCCTTTATCATTACATAATACCCTTCTTTGTCTTTCATTATAGCCTTTGTTTTAAAGTCTATTGTTTATTATAGATTGATATAAGTATTGTTACCTCTGCTTTCTTGTCATTTCTTTTCATTCCATTTTCATGAAAGATCTTTTTTCAACCCCTCACTTTCAGATTGTGTGTGGCTTTTGCCTTGATGTCTTTTGTCTCTTGTAAGCAGCATGTTGCAGGTTCTTGGCTTTTTTTTTTTATCCAATCAGCCGTTCTGTAGTTTGACTGGAGCATTTAGTCCATTGACATTTAAAGTAATTATTGATAGGTATGTATTTATTGTCATTTTATTCTTTGTTTTCCATTTGTTCTTATAGTTTTTTTTTATTCATTTCTTCTTCTTTTTGTTTCTCCTGTTATGGTTTGATTATTTTCTTTTGTAGTATGTTTAAGTTCCTTCCTTTTAGGTTTTTGTGAATTTATTGTATGTTTTTGATTTATGATTACCATGGGGTTATGTACGTTTTCCCATAACTATATCTACTTGTTTTAAACTGATAATCATTTAAATTTAAACACATTCTAAGAGATCGACAATTTTTTACTCCCCTCTGACCCATTTTGTGGTTTTGATGGTCTAGTTTATATCTTCATGTTTATCCTTTACTGTTTATTTTAGTTATAGTCACTTTTACAATTCTTTTGTTGTTGTCATTGTTATTTTTAACCTGTGTACTGGCTTGTTTAAGTGATCTTCAATCTTTACAATAAATTTATTTGTCATTATTATTGGGATTTTCCCTTTCCTATAGTTTCCTGCCTCTTTTCCATTTAGAGAAAACCCTTTAATATTTCTTTTAGGATAGGTTCAGTATTGCTTCATTCTTTCAGTTTTTGCTTGTCTGAGAAATTCTTTATCTCTCCTTCTATTCTAAATGATAATCTTTCTGGGTAGCGTATCCTAGGTTGCAGGTTTTTCCCTTTCAGCACTTTAAATATATCACATCACTCCCTTCTGGCCTGCGAAGTTTCTGCAGAGAAATCAGTTGATAGACTTATGGGGGTTCTCTTTTAAATGACTCTGTCTTTCTTTTGCTGCCTTTAGAATTCTCTATCTTTAACTTTTGTCATTTTAATTATGATATCTCTTGGTGTGGGTCTGTTTGGGTTCATCTTGTTTGGAACCCTCTATCCTTCCTGTACATGGATATGTTTCCTTCTTTGGGTGGGGAAATTTTCAGCCATAATTTCTTCAAATACATCTTTGATCCCCTTCCCCCTCTCTTCTCCATCTGAAACCCCTATTATGTGTAAGTTGGCACATTTTATATCATCCCATATATCTCATATGTTGCTTTCATGTTTTTTCATTTTTCTGTCTGCCGTTCTGACTGGGATATTTCCGTTATTCTATTTATCTTCCAGATCACTTATTCATTTTTCTGTGTCATTCAGTTGGCTATTCATTGCTCTACATTGTTTTTTATCTCAGAAATTGAATTATCTATTTTTTTTTTACTGGGTCATCTTTATGGTTTCTAGTTCCTTGTTACAGTGCCCTGCATTTATATCAATAACCTTTCTTAATTCAGTTAGAATTTTTATTACCTCCTTTTTGAACTTGATGTCTGGTAGACTGATAAGCTCTGTTTAATTATTTAGTCTTCCGGGGTTTTTTGTTGTTTGTTTGTTTGTTGCAAAGCATTGTATTACCAGAGCTCTGGTAGCTTGTATACAGCAGGTATTCAATACTTTCATACCAGGCACAGCCTTGTATCCCACAAATTTATCTTACAGATATTCTCAAAGGAGTAGATGGAGAGGTGCATAAAGTTTGTGAGCTTGGTGGTGAGACAGTGGCTGAACAGCCAGAGAGATGAAAGAGTGTAGGGCTGGTTAAGTGGGGAAGCAAGAAGAGAGTAATGAGAATGTTCATTTAATGAGTTTCCCCTCCACGCCCCCAACATCCTATCCCCTCCCAAACAAGTCATTCAACAATAATCATGCGCTCATTTCTTTGGGGAATAAGGTAAACCTCAGATTACAGAACCAAGGCAAATAATTTTGCAGAATTAGAATGTGTTCATGAAACAAGTCACAATTCAACTGGATTAGACTTCAACATGGAGATGACTGTGTTCCTCCAAATAACCTTCAACTTAGGAAGCTTACACTCCTCCAGTATGTGGAAGGACAATAAATACACTTCCTCCTGCTCTCAGTCCCTGAGGGAAAAGTCTTCTCTCTTGATGGACCAACACTATTTCTTTTTCGCTGTTCTTTTCCTTTCTCCTTTCCTTGGTTTCTGCTTTCCACAAATCTTCTTCAGATGCAACTGCTCATCCTTAAAGTTCTGATGCTCGTCTCTGTAGAGGCCAAGAAAATATAGTGCTCCCATGAGTGCAAAATAACTGTTGTGATTTAGATACCAGTCATAAGTCTCCTTCCTATTGGCCAAAGGCTGCTCACTAAACAGCTTCACCACTTTCATGGATTTGGAATCAGTAGGTCTGGCAACTTCACCAAACAACTGGGCACTCAGATGACTCATGTGAAAGGTGTATTCTGAAACTGAAGACATTTCTTGAGCAGCAAGGAGAAAGAGTCCCTAGTCATGACCTTCCTGTCCTTCACACCCCTTCTTTCAGGGGTTTTGTCTTGCTCTTTTAATTGGGAATAGTTCCTCTGCCTTTTATTTTACTTAACTTTCTCTGTCTTTATGAATTTAGGAGAAATAGTTATCTATTGTGTTCTTGAAGGGGTATTTTTATGTGGGAGCATCCCTATGTAGACTGTGTGTATCCAGTGTCTTTGGTGCAAGGGCTGTTTTTGATGTGGATCCCAACCTTGTCTTTCTTCAGGGTACACTTGTCACTTTCAATTTGATAGGGGGTGTAGTTAGTATTGGAGGATCTAAAGTCTTCACAGGGTGTCAGGTGGGACTTCCTCTCTGCTCTGTGACGGTCACTGCCCTGTCACTGCTCCCCAGTTGCCTGAGCAGAAGCCCTGAGGATTGGGATTGAACAAGCTCTGTTCCCTTTGAGTGCATATTTTGCCTCAAAGAAGGGGAGTGCTGAAGTGAGATTCGTGCACTCAGAGCCCTGATTTGCTATATGTATAGGTGTCCATGGCTCAGCTCAGATGCAGCCCAAGGTTGGGTCTCTTCCCCTGTTATGGTCACCCCAGATCTAGTGCAAGTTTGTGGTGTGAAGTGGGCAGGGCAGGATCATACATTAGGCTGGGGCTGGGGGTCAGTGTGTTGTGGCTGCAGGAATTGAGGTGGCTGTGTTGCTGTCAGAGGTCAGTGCCAATCACGTTGGCACTGATTGAGCTACCACCAAAGTTTGCTGCCAGTGCCCTGCCTGGATCATACCCCAGAGTCCCCCAAGCCTCCTCTGAATCCCTAGATTGAGTCTTCTCCCAAAAAGCTGTCTGTACAAGTTCCAGTGCCAAGCTGTGGCATGGAGTATGCGGGGCCAGAGCATTTGCTCACCTGGGAGTGGGACTCTGGCTGCTGACATGGTGGTTCGCAAGGTGCTGCTTGAGTAAGCACCAGCAATGGTTGTCATCATCCCACACCCTGGGCCATCCCTGTATCCCTAGATTGAGTCTTTTCCCAGGGCCTGTCTGCCCTAGATCCAGTGCCAAGCTGTGGCGTGGAGTGGGTTTGGCCAGAGCATTCACTCAGTTGGGAACAAGGGACCTTGGTGTGCTGGTCAGTGGTCCCTGTGGTGCTGTTTGGGTAAGCGCTGACAATGGTCACAGCTGCTCCACCTGGACCACACCTCAGGCCCCTGGGCTATCTCTGCATAGCCAGACCAAGTCTTTTCCCAGGACCCAGTGGCCTAGATCCCACACCCCACTCAGATTGGGGAACACCTCTAGGTGGCAGCCAGCTGCCAGTACAGAGCTCTTTTTGCCCTGTTTGTTGACAAGCTGCACACTGTTCGTGTGCAACCGTACACTGTTCGTGAGTGGAGTCTAGGCTTTTCCAGTCCCATCTGTCTCAGTGTTTCTCCCAGCAGCCAGGGGAGCTTGTATCCTCTGTGTAGAACCTTAGGACTGGGACGCCCAGTCTGTGGCTCGACCCACTCACTCCCCCAGGGTGAGGGTCTGCCTGAGTGGACCTTCTTTTCCTTACACATCCTTCTCAGGGTGCAAGTCCCAACACTTTGCCTTTTTTCCATCCTACCCAGTTACATGGAAAACTTTTTTGCAGCTTTTGTTGTATAGGAGTTCTTTGCCAGTTTTCCAGTTAGTTTTCTGTGAGAATTATTCCATATGTAGATGTAGTTTTGATGTGGGTGTAGGGGGAGGTGAGCTCCATGTCTTCCTACTCCACCATATTGATCCAGCCTTCTCTCAGACTTTTTTTTTAAATTTTATTTATTTATTTATTTATTTATGGCCGTGTTGGGTCTTCGTTTCTGTGCGAGGGCTTTCTCTAGTTGTGGCGAGCGGGGCCCACTCACTATCGTGGCCTCTCCTTGCGGAGCACAGGCTCCAGACGCGCAGGCTCAGTAGTTGTGGCTCACGGTCCTAGTTGCTCCGTGGCATGTGGGATCTTCCCAGACCAGGGCTTGAACCCGTGTCCCCTGCATTGGCAGGAGGATTCTCAACCACTGCGCCACCAGGGAAGCCCCCAGACTTTTGAACATAGATTGCAGAATCAAAATTCACTTCCACCCTGTACTGGGTAATGTTGGGCAAATCACTTAAGTTCTCTGTGACGTAGTTACACCATGAGTCATATGAAGATAGTAAAATTACTTTCCTTATAGGTTTATTTTGAAAATAATGTGAATTAATACTAAAAATGCTTAGAACAGTGGCTCACATATAGCAAGAGCTATATAAATGTTTGCTATTTTAAAATACAATTACATAGCAAGAATAAATTCCAATAAGGTATGCTTTATACAGTATAAAAAGATAGAATTGTGTTTGAGTTCTCATAGACTCAAAAGAGAGGCAGGAGATGATTTTGTGTGTGTGTGTGTGTGTGTGTGTGTGTGCGTGCTCATGCATGTGCATGCGTGTATATGTATGTTTGTCTATTTTGGCTCCTTCTTTAATATAGCAACTCTAGTTCACACTCCATTTCGCTAAATGAAAGATGTTTACACTTCCTTTAAGGCTGTTGCTCTTGCAGTCCCTCTGGCAGCAGATATAAGAGAATAACATCCTGCTTTGTGTGGCCAAAGATACCTCGGCTGCAAAAATGTTGTGCTGAATTCGTCTGAGGAAATAAAGAATGGGCTGCTCTCACAAAGACTGTATCATGTTTGAAAGAAGTTTAGTCTTTACCTTTCAATTTTCCATGCAGTTAGCTAGTATCCTGAAACATTCCTCAACTCCCAGAACGCAGTCAGCAGCTTCAGGAACTGGCAACATTTATAAGCTCCAAGTAAGTGGTTTCATTCTGTTGATCCCCAGTTCCAAAGGATACATGCGGGTTTTGGTCACAACTGGAAACATCTGAATTTATATTTTAAGTGGAAACCTCATTTGCCATTTTAATGTATATGAAGATTGTAACAATTTTATGGAAGGGATATCTAAGAGAGTTTTATAAAAGTTAAAGAATCAATAGGTGATTTATTCCAACATTTTCCCCATTCCTCAATGATTTAGCATAAAGGACAGTAAAACTTCTAGTATTTTCATTAGGGTTATAAAAGTAGAATCTCTTCCTGGTCCTGGTCCCAATTCTTTTCAAAATGTTTGGGAAAGAGAGAAGGGAAAAGGACAGTTAGTTCTCTATAAATTAGTTCTTTTTACAATAATTATGTATTAAAACCATCCCAAAACTCGGTGACTTATTTCTGTCATAGTCTGCAGATCTCTAAAGTTGGGCTGATCTTGGCTAGGATAAGTTGGACTTGGCTCCAATATGTAGGTTGGGTTCAGATCTACTTCACATATCTCTTGTCTTCTTTGGACTGGCAGTAATACATATTTAAAGCATTTCCCTTCATACTGAAATATAGGAGTGTGAGAACACAAGCCCGACAGTATAAGCATATTTCAAGGGTCACACCATACTGTTCTCTAATATCCAATTTAAGTCAAGGAGTGGGAAAGTACATTCTGCCCACCATAGAATTAAGTTGGGGATGGGTATAAGAGAGGAGTGAATATTTGTTGAAAAATAATTTTGCACAGCTACACGAACAAATCTGGATAACCAACTCAGTTTTCAGAATAAGAAGTACCAGGATGATTGTTTCCAGGGCTTGATATTGGTTCAACTTCTCTTTAAGAAGTATAGACAGGGGACTTCCCTGGTGGTCCAGTGGTTAAGACTCCGTGCTTCCACGGGATGGGACGTGGGTTCGATTCCTGCTCAGGGAACTAAGATCCCACACGCTGCAGGGCATGGCAAAACAAAACAAAACAAAAAAGAATAAAAAAGAAGTACAGACACATGTACTTTGGGTCCTTTTGTGAGTTCAGATGGAAAATTAAAATATACTCTCTTCTCAAGGCCCTTGGCCCACACACCCCTTGCATCACTATAAACACTTGGTGCCAGAAAATCATCCTTGATTCATGCCTTGGGCCATAAAAACTTAAAACGGCTTCTACTCTTCTCTAAAAACTTATTCTTCAATCTTCTGGCTTCTTCCTACCACGAAACCATAATCCATAATTATCAGAAATCTCTAAATTGCCAATCCAAATAGTTTTACTTTAAGTCTTCTGAACTCAAGAAAGTTTAATGAGTTATTACTTTATGAACCATAAACTGTAATAGATGGTGGAGATGCAAGACTGAACCACACTGCTATGATCTCTGCTCTCATGGAAAGTAAATATAGTTGGGAATACAGACAGATAGGCTATTGTATATTAACATATGAAAGCTTCTGTGATAACAGATGAGCAGAGCAGGAAAGGTAATGGAAGAGAGGTATCAGTAGAAGAAAATTTGGGCTCTGGATTTAGGAAGTGATATCTAAATTGATACCTAAAAGATGGGTGTGATAAAAGGATGGGATGTGTATATGTGAGTGGGTTAGGGTTCTCTAGGCCAAAGAACCCCAAATGTATTGAAGTCAATAAATGTTAAATGCTTGAAAAAAATAAAAAATATAGAATTCATTGGTTCAACTAATTTATCCTTTAACAAATATTTACTGGGTTCCTGGAATGTTCTAGACACAGTTCTAAGTGCTGGGACTCAAGCAGACAAAACATAAAACAACAAAAAAATATTGAGTGTGTGAGATAGTAACAACTCTTCTGGAGAAAATTCAAACAAGAAGGGTAATATAAGTTGTCAGAGTGAAAGTCAGATTCCATTTTAAATAAGTAGGTCAAGGAAAAGCCTCATTAAGAGATCGACTAAAGAGATGAGAGAGCAGGCATACAAAGAATTAGGTGCAGAGCACTCCACGCACAGAAAAGAGCAAGTAAAAGGCTTGCAGTGAAGTAGTCGTTGGTGCATTCCAGGAACAGCTAGGAGGCCTGTGTGACTGAGTAAAGTAAGGAGCAAAAGAGTGATGCAATTTGACCTATGTTTTAATAGGTTCACTCTGACAGCTTGGTGAAAAATAGGATGTAGAAAATGTGTAAGATAGATAGTATAAATGATGTAACAAACCCCCAAATCTCAGGGGCTTAATAAAATATGTATTTATTGTTCATAACAAACCCAATGTGGATGTTTCTGGATGGGCAGGTTTCTTGATCACTCTCTTCCAATTAGTGACAGAGGGGTCCATATTCTTTCCATCTTGCAATGGAAGGGTCTTCTGCAAAAAGACTCCACGGTTTCTGGAGAAGAGGAAGAGAGCATAAGAAATGAGTACTGCATAATTAATAACCTTGCCTTCCATGGGCTAGAATTATCCACATGGCTCCACCTATTTGCTAGGAGTCTGGGAAATTTAGTTCTTGGTTGGGCATTCACCTTCAAGTAAAACATACACATAAACCTAGCCATTTCTACCATATGAAATAAGAACAAAGGAAGGAAAATCAGTTTGGAGGCTATTGCAATAATATGTGTGAGAACAGATAGGGATTAGACTAGAAGCCTAACAATGGAAGTGGCTGTAATCTGGATATATTTTGAATATAGCACTAATAGGATATGCTTACTGATTTGATGTGGAGTGAAAAGAAAAGGGGAGAAATCAAGATTGACTTTAAGATATTTGGCCTAGGCAATAGGAAGAACTAAATGTCCATAATAGAGATGATGAAAAGTGTAGATGTTTTCTGGGAGACGATGAAGAATTGTATTTGGATTTGTTAAATTTGACTTGCTTACTAGATATTTAAGGACAGGTATTACCTACTAGATATTTAAGGACAGGTAAGTACTATGCAGTTGGATTTATTAGTATGCAATACATGGGACAAGTCTTGGATGGACATAAACATTGGTGATATATAGCCTATTCATAATATTGGAAGCCATAAGTCTTGAGAAAGCTTAGATGAAAACAGAGAGGTTCAGAAAGAAGTCCTGAAGAAGATGAAAAATCTGCACAGTAAACAGAAGAAAAGCAACCATTAAGGTAGGAGAAAAACTAGTAGATGTGACACTCTGCAAGTCAAATGAAGAAAGTGTTTCAAGGAAAATGCCATGACCCATAATGTCCATTGCCAATGATAGGTTCAATAAAATGAGGTCTAAAAATTAGCTGTCAGATTTGGGTCTGAAGGTCATTGATTTCCAGTTCTGGTAGAAAGCTGGGTGTAAAAGCCTGACTGGAGTGGGTTCAAAGAAAAAGAGAAACATTGGAGGCAGTGAATATAGACACCTTTTTAGTGAGTTTTGCCGTAAAGGAAAATAGAGAAAGGGACTAGTAGTTATAGGGCAAAATAAAAAGCAGCATTCACTTGTTTTTAGATAAAACGTGGGGCAATTAAGTGCATGTTTGTATGTTATCAGAAATGATCCAGAATGCCGAGGAAAAGTTCATGATTAACAAGAGGAGAGAACTGGTGGTGTGAGATCCTTCATTATACAAGAAGGTATGAGATTATGAGATCTAATGCCTAAGTAAAGGGTCTGGCCTTAGCCAAGAGCATAGAAAGACGAGGAAAGATTGAGTAGATGGTGGTGGGTGAATAAATATGGCAGTCGGAGTCCCAGGAAGTCTTTTCCAATTGCTTCAGTTCTTGCACTAAAATAGGAAGCAAGGTTGTTATCTAGGTGAGTGATGATGGGGGATGAGTTGCTGAAAATTGAGCAAAAAGAGAAGGTCATAAATAGTCATTTAGGAATGTGAGAGAATGAAAGCACTAGAGGAAAGTAGTGTGATTGCCTGACAACATTAAGGGCCCAATTGAGTTTAAATTAATTAAGATTGAGGCTTTGCCAATTAAGTGCCAGGAGGAGAGAAGAGGGCAAGAGAAATGAGGGTATATGTAAGGAAATGATTATGATAATGGGCCATGGAATTAAGCCGGATATAATAATAAGTAAGGATTTAGGGGAGTGAGGAAAAATGAAAGCATGGTGGGATGTTTGAATGTGTCAAAGAAGTTGGAGTTGAGAAACTCGCTGTAAGTCTATGCCATGGTGCTGCAAGAGTGAGAGATTCTGAATTGATATTATGGAAAGAGTTGAATTATTGGTAACAGCAAGGTCTAACATAGGACATTAGGAGTGGATGACTGAAAAAAGGCAGAGGCCAAAATCATTGGAAGGGAGCTCAAGAAATGGAGAGGCTAGGGTATGAGTAGGATCATCTATGACTATGTGGATATTGGAATCCTCAGAAATTACATCAAGAATGTTATTGAAAAAAATGACAAGCTTACAAATTAAACTTTTAAGCAAGGAGGGAGAGGGACCCATGTCATCTGTTAAAAAAAACCCAAGGGCTTCCCTGGTGGCGCAGTGGTTGAGAGTCTGCCTGCTAATGCAGGGGACATGGGTGCGAGCCCTGGTCTGGGAAGATCCCACATGCCGCGGAGCAGCTGGGCCCGTGAGCCACAATTACTGAGCCTGCGCGTCTGGAGCCTGTGCTCCGCAACAAGAGAGGCCGCGATGGTGAGAGGCCCGCGCACCGCGATGAAGAGTGGCCCCCGCTTGCCACAACTAGAGAAAGCCCTCGCACAGAAACGAAGACCCAACACAGCCAAAAATAAATAAATAAACACAGCCAAAAATAAATAAATAAATAAATAAATTTTAAAAATATGGAACTCACCATCTAAAAAAAAAAAAAAAAAACCCAAAAAACAAAAAAACCTGTAACATGGAGGGGTACTGGGTGAGATACTCAGATGATCTGAGTCTCAAAGCTGGGTGTTTTCTGGAAGAAAGGAGAACCTACCACATTCTAGAAGGGAGCTGACTCAATTCTCAGTTGTTTAAGGAAGCAACTGAAATCTTGTCTTCCTGATGAATCCAGGAGCCACAGAGCCTGTTAGTTTCTTACCTGTAATTTTCAATATTTTCAGTTTAGAATGTTGTTATATATGCCTATATCAATATATTGTATCACATGAGCATAATAAATACCACACCACGATTGAGAGAGTCACCATCCTGAGTTCAAAGTCCAGTTCTATTAGTGACCAACAATTTACTTCACTTCTCATGTCTCAGCCCCCTTTCAAGTAAAAGTGAAGTAATAATAGTACAAAGCTCAGGGGTTGTTATGAGGACTCCGTGAATTATGTAAAGCCAATGAAGCAAATGCTAAGTTAACTTACACAATATTGAGTTCTCAGACAATTTAATAGTTTAACATACATTGTGAATTTTTAAGAGGGAGCTGTATTATCTGAAAAAGAAGAGATTTGAATCCACCCAGATACACATTTGAATTCTACCTCAGCTTCTTACCAGTTATGCCATATTAGGCAAGTTATTTAATCTTTTAAAAATAGATGCATATATAATATCTATTTTACAGAGTTGATGAGAGTGAGATGGCTTAGAACACAGAAGCTAATTCTTATTTCATGTATGAACTGGATTAGTAAGTTTGTCACTTGATATGTATTATAACATGTAAAGCATATGTTTTAATTATTAGATACAATAATATAATTAATAATCTAGCAGGTTACACAGAACCTTCAGTGGGGGCATATATAAGCAATGGTGGAGTGTAAAAATAGTGATTAAACATTATTGATTTGAATATTACCACAGAAGCATTTCTGGCTAAAATTATTTTTGTCTAAATTATAGATAAGCTATCTATAAGTCATATCATTTCCTACCTGGGGTCCTACTTCACTGAAAAGAAAAAAAAGTTTATCTAGTGTGGAACTCCATCTTCCTTTTTGTACTCCCTGTTCCATGTGCCTAAACAGTAAATAGCATAATTTTAAAAAATTATTTTAATGGATGTAAATTTATCCTTTATCCAGATTTAATCCTTGTTAACTCTGGGATGAACAACTGGTTTCTTTCTTCTGACAGGGAATCATGTCCTAAAAATATCCATCAGTCTACAGCCCCTCCTCCATCTCCTGTAACTGTCCCTTTGTTCTGAGCAGTGGTTCCATTATACACTGCTGGAGTATGTATGATACCAACACCTGGAAACGCTTTCTTATTCAGGAGTCGAGTGTTTGTTAAGGCTTTGAAGGCTCAAAAGTTCAGTGGGTGTTTATGAGAAGACATCTGAAGGACACACCATTGGCCCCTAGTGTGATAGAGCTGTTTAGATACTATACTCATTATTGGACTGAAACTTCACCAACTATATACAGTTGAGGAAAACTGGGACTTCTCTGAGTTTTGTTCTATGAAATAACAGGAATAATTGTTATGACAAAAACATAATGGCTAAAAAAAATGACTGGAAGCTATTCTGAAGAAATAGTTTTCATCTCTCAATAAAATAATCCAGGAAGGATTAGAGGTGAATTCTTTAAGACCACAGATGTTCCTCACTCTTATTAGCACTTTGTAATTTAACTATCCTGCTTGGAACTACACAAAGATGATTTGCAGTATGGATAATGTATAACTTTAGTGTTCAGTAATCACATTATCAGACAATACATAATGTTATTTGTGTTTTACATTTAAAGTGGCATAGAAAGTACTGAGTAAAAGAATTCATCAGAAGTGTTGACAAGATTTTTAATTCCTTCTGTTTCCTTTGGTATTTTTCTTAAATAGGATATATAAGCAATGTAACCCATATGTAAAACACATCTCAGTTTATGTTTATTCTGCTTTTTTATTGCACATTTGAAAATTAATAATTCAATGTTCTAATATTAGCTGTCATCTTAGCTGTGATAAGATTAATAATTCATCAAAATGATATCAAACAAATGGTGCCTTTTTTGTTCTAGATGAGGAGTCCTTTCAGCTTTGAGAAACTACAACTGGTAAATTTATTTCTTTTATTTTAGGTCAAATAATATTTAAACATTTAAGCTATAATTTTAATGTTTTAATTTTAAATATATAAATCTGCATATATCACAAGTGATGCTGAAAAAACAACCTTTCTCTTGTTATAGTTGGTTGTTCCTGCCCTTGCTCATTTCTTGGCAGATAAGCATTCTTTAGAAAAAAGCACAATAAAAGTGTCATGTTTTGGAAAAGTTGAATATAAATGATTTCTTCTTGGGTTCTGGTCGATGTTGTGCTCTGCCTTTTACAGGCTAGAATTCACTGTAGTGAGTGATGGATACAATAGAGTTTGAAACTTTTTTTCTGAGAATAATTATATATTTTCTGAGAAAAGGATTTTTTGTGAATCTATTTGAATGTATTTTAAGTTAAAATATTGTGATCTTAAAATATTTTCAGTTAAAAATGTGATTTTTAAAATACTTGCTTTCAAGATTCTTTATATTTTTCCTCATTTTTTTAAGGAGAGAAACGCTGTCTCTTTCTAATGTATAGTTATTGTTTTGGGGATCCTAGGATTGGGAGTGATAACACAGTTTATTAAAATCCCACCTGTTTCATTCCCACATTTTTGTGGGGGAAGGGAGAGTCAACAGGAGGCATTTGTGGTATAGAGCAAAAGACTACAGCCCAGAATTCACATAAGACCCTAGATAATTCCGATATAAGTGGTCCACTCAGGGTGATGATCTACCCCAACTGGACTAGATTACCCCAGCATTGTTCTTAGTACTAGCAGTAAACATATTATTAAGAGCGCCCCCTTTAACTCTTGAAAGTGTTTGGGTTTGGATGATAATATGGTCATCCTACCCATAGATCACACTTTGAGAAACACACAATCCTTGTCTCAGTAAAGCATAGCTCCCAAGTTTCAAATAAGCATTTCGATGTTGTAGATTAGAACTGGCTGTCAAGTTAACAATCACCTTCTATACCTTGAAATGGTTGTCTTCTTCCTGGTCCTCCCTCCCTACCTGCTGACACTTACCAGTGTCTTCTTTGCTATGTTCTTTTTAAAAATACATTTAAACCCCATTAGTTTATGTTTGGATTATTCAAATAAGCATGTACGTCAAAGACACTACTAGCATTCACACTAAAATATAGAGTTTTTCACTTAGCTGATTTACTTTCAAGTACATAAACAAATTCTCATAGGTTTACAGGCTATGTGCAAAAGACCCTGATAAATCTGCTAATCAGAACAAAAAGGACATATTAAAAACAGAGGAATTTACAGTCTTCTATCCTTTCCTCCTACTTTTGACAAATTAAGTAGGTGTCTTCACAGCAAAGAGAAGCAGTCCAAAAAGTTTTCCCTCCTCATTTGGTAGAACTTGTTTCATTATAATAACTCATTTATCACAATTTTCTATTTAAGGATTCTAATTCAACAACTATTGAGTCACCGATATATAGGATCTAACACAGCTCCTTCCATAGATGCCAAGAAAAGAAAATATAGTCCATTCTCTTGAGAAGAACATAATCTAGTATAGCAAGTGGATAAACATTTCTTTAAACTGTGATGTATGTTATATTGGAGTCATATGTAAAATGCCATGGGAACACAAAAGATGGTTAAACTCATTTGATTTTTACCTTAAGAAATGCAGCATCTTTTTTCATGGACATCTAGGTAATGGAGCATTTTGCCAGGGAATCCATTAACAGCCAATTCTAGTTGAAGACAGTACTGATGTTTTACAAAAATGAAATTTTTCATTGAAGCTTGATTTGACCAACAACATTTGTTGAATAAGGACCGACTATGTGCAGACTATTTTCCTTGGCACTGAAGGTGAAATAATCATTATATAAGTCATACTCTTTGCCTTCCAAATGCTTAAAGAAATATGTGTAAAGAGAAGAGCTTAGTTATTAGGACACTAAGTTTGAGACAAAGACAAATTTTCCATTGGCTGGGAAAAAAACATGACAATCTGTAATAATGAAGGTCATATTCCAGCTTTGACTTTATAAGTAAGATTTTGGAGATTTGTCTGCAAGAATTTTTCTGTGATAACTTTCTAATCAAAATATTCATTTAATAAAATGTTCTGACAAAGATAATGAATGCCTCATTGATCTCTTCTCTGTTCTCTTGGGTTTTATTTGTTCATTTTACACATATTGGAATATAGGTCTATGCCCTACTCAGTAATTCATTTTATTTAGGGCCCCAACAGTCTCCCCTGATGTGACCATACTTCATATCTCTGGGCCTTATGCACATATTTTTGTAATTTAACAATCCCTAATTAACTGCACATGGTTTCTAAATATTCTTCAATGTCTAGTATGCTCTGCCATTCCACATTTGATGAAGCAAGAATCTGCAGGGCAGAGATCATAGGTTTTGTGAATTCTTCATTTATATTTCCTTACCCATATGTGGCCTTCAGTAGATACTGGACCACCTTTTTATTATATCAAACTGATTTGAGGGATTGAGAAGTCTCAAGAATCTGAAGTCAGGAATTATGGGGGAATAATAGATCTGCTCACTAATTAAACATTAGTGAAGATACTATAAAACTAGAGAAAAACATAGGCAGAACACTCTTTGCCATAAATTGTAGCAATATTTTTTTGGATCTGTCTCCTAAAGTAAAGGAAATAAAAATAAATGGGTCCTTGTTAAAGTTAAAATTACTGGCCAATATCACAGATGAACATAGACGCAAATATCCTCAACAAAATACTAGCAAACCAACTCCAACAATACATTAAAAGGATCATACACCATGATCAAGTGGGATTTATCCCAGGGATGCAAGGATTCTTCAGTATCCACAAATCAATCAGTGTGAAACACCACATTAACAAACAGAAGAATAAAAATCATATGATCATCTCAATAGATGCAGAAAAAGCTTTTGACAAAATTCAGCACTATTTTATGATAAAAGCTCTCCAGAAAGTGGGAATAGAGGAAACCTACCTCAATATAATAAAGGTCATATATGACAAACCTACAGCTAACATCATTCTCAATGGTGAAAAGCTGAAAGCATTCCCTCTAAGACCAGGAAAAAGAAAAGGATATCCATTGTCGCCACTTTTATTCAACATAGTTTTGGAAGTCCTAGCCACAGTAATCAGAGAAGAAAAAGAAATAAAAGAAATCCAAATTGGAAAAGAAGAAGTAAAACTGTTACTATTTGCAGATAACATACCATACACAGAAAATCTTTAAGATGCTACCAGAAAACTACTAGAGTTCATCAATGAATTTTGTGAAGTTACAGGATACAAAATTAATACACAGAAATCTGTTTCATTTCTACACTAACAACAAAAGATCAGAAAGAGAAATTAAGGAAACAATCTCATCTACCACTGCATCAAAAAGCATAAAATACTTAGGAATAAACCTACCTGAGGAGACAAAAGGACTGTACTCTGACACTGATGAAAGAAATCAAAGATAACACAAACAGGTGGAAGGATACACCATGTTCTTGGATTGGAAGAATCAATATTGTTAAAATGACTACACTACCCAAGGCAATCTACAGATTCAATGCAATCCCTAACAAATTACCAATGGCGATTTTCACAGAACTAGAATAAAAAACTTTAAAATTTATATTGAAACACAAAAGACCCTGAATAGCCAAAGCAATCCTGAGAAAGTAAATGGAGAGGGAGTAATCAGACTCTCTGACTTCAGACTATACTACAAAGCTACTGTAATCAAAAAGTATGGTACTGGCACAAAAACAGAAATACAGATCAATGGAACAGGATAGAAAGCCCAGAAATAAACTCATGCACTATGGTCAATTAATTTATGACAAAGGAGGCAAGAATATACAATGGAAAAAAGACAGTCTCTGCAATAAGTGGTGCTGGGAAAACTGGACAGCTACATGTAAAAAAATAAAAATAGAATATTCTCTAACATCATACATAAAAATAAACTAAAAATGGATCAAAGAACTAAATGTAAGACTGGACACCATAAAACTCTTAGAGGAAAACATAGGAAGAACACTCTTTGACATAAATCACAGCAATATCTTTTCTGATGCATCTCCTAGAGTAATCAAAATAAAAACAAAAATAAACAAATGGGACCTAATGAAACTTAAAAACTTCTGCACAGTGAAGGAAACCATAAACAAAGCAAAAAGGCAAACAACAGAATGGGAGAAAATATCTGCAGATGAAGCAACAGACAAGGGATTAATCTCCCAAATGTACAAACAGTTCATGCAGCAGTATGTCAAAAAAACAACCTAATCAAAAAATGGGCAGAAGACCTAAATAGACACTTCTCCAAAGGAGATATCCAGATGGCCAACAGACACATGAAAAGATGATCAAAGTCACTAATTATCAGAGAAATGCAAATGAAAACTACAGTGAGGTATCTCCTCACACCAATCAGAATGGCCATCATCAAAAAGCCTACCAACAATAAATGCTGGAGAGGGTGTGAAGAAAAGGGAACCCTCCTACACTGTTGGTGGGAATGTAAATTGGTAAAACCACTATGGAGGACAGTATGGAGGTTCCTTAAAAAACTAAAAATAGAGCTACCATATGATACAGCAATCCCACTCCTGGGCATATATCTGGAGAAAACTGTAATCCAAAAAGATAACACACACCCCAATGTTCATTGTAGCACTATTTACAATAACCAAGACATGGAAGCAACCTAAATGTCTATCAACATAGGAATGGATAAAGTTGTGGTACATATATACAATGGAATATTACTCAGCCATAAAAAAAGAATGAAATAATGCCATTTGCAGCAACATGGATGAACCAAGAGATTATCATACGAAGTGAAGTCAGTCAGAAAGAAAGATAAATATAATCTCACTCATATGTGGAATCTAATTTTAAAAAATACACAAATGAACTTATTTACAAAATAGAAACAGACTTACAGATATTGAAAACAAACTTATGGTTACCAAAGGGGAAATGTGGTATGGGGGAAGGATAAATCAGGAGCTTGGGATGAATATACACACACTACTACATGTAAGATAGATAACCAACAAGGACCTACTGTGTAGCACAGGGAACTATACTCAATATTCTGTGATAACCTATATGAGAAAAGAATCTATAAAAGAATGAATATATGTATATGTAAAACTGAGTCACTTTGCTGTACACCTGAAACTAACACAACATTGTAAATCAACTATAATAAAATTAAAATATAAAAAATAGATGATAAAAAAAATAAAAGCTTTTGCACAGCAAAGGAAACCATCAATAAAACTGAAAAGACAACATACCAAATGGGAGAAAATATTTCTAAATGATGCAACAAACAAGGTGTTGATACCCAAAATGTGTAAACAGCTCATATAACTCAATATTGAAAAAAGAAACCCAATTAAAAATAGAAATGAATAGACATTGTTTCCAAAGTGGAAATGCAGATGGCCGACAGGCACATGAAAAGATTGCTCAACATCACTAATCATCAAGGACATGCAAATGAAATCCACAGTGAGATACCAACTCACACCTGTCAGAATGACTATCATCAAAAACAACCCAAATGACAAATGTTGGCAAGTACGTGGAGAAAAGAGAACACTTGTACACTGTTGGTGGGAATGTAAATTGGTGCAGCCACTGTGGAAAACAGTATGAAAGTTTCTCAAAAAACTAAAAATAGAACTAACACATGACCCAGCAATTCCACTCCTGGGTATATATCTGAAAAAAAACAAAAACACAAATTTGAAAAGATAAATGCACCCCAATGCTCATAGCAGCATTACTTACAATTGCCAAGATATGGAAACAACCCAAGTGTCCATCAACAGACGAATGAATAAAGGAGATGTGATCTATATATATATATGTGTGTGTGTATATATATATCACACACACACACACAATGGAATACTACTCAGCATAAATGAAGAACGAAATTTTGCAATTTGCAGCAACATGGATGGATTTGGAGGGCATTATGCTAAGTGAAATAATTCAGAAAGAGAAGGACAAATACTGTATCGTATCACTTATATGTGGATTCTAAAAAATACAACAAACTGGTGAATATAACAAAAAAAGCAGATGCACAGATATAAGAAAAAACTAGTGATTACTAGTGGCAGGGGCAAGTGGGGAGTGGGAGATACAAACTCTTGGGTATAAGATAGGCTCAAGAATGTACTGTATAACACAGGGAATATAGCCAATATTTTTTAATAACTGTAAATGGAAAGTAATCTTTAAAATTGTATAAAAATAAAAAATTTAAAAACATTTTGTGTTACAGTATGCAAGTGCTACATTCTGAATGTTTATGTTCCCCCAAAATTTGTATGTTGAAATCCTAATGCACAATGTGATGATATTAGTCAATGGGAAGCTTTGGGGGTGATTAGGTCATGAGATTGATGTCCTTATAAAGGAGACCATAGAGAGCTCCCCTGCCCACTTCCACCCTGTGAGGATTCAATGAGAAGTCTACAAACCGGAAAACGGCCCTCACCCAACCATGCTGGCACCCTGACCTCAGATTTCTATCCTCCAGAACCATGAGAAATAAGTTTCTGTTCTTTATAAGCTACCCAGTCTATGATACTTTGTTATAGCAGCCTGAATGAACTAAGACAGACTGGTACCTTGGAGCACACGGGAGCTATAAAGATGAAGAAGATACTAGTAAACCAAGCAATTATAGTTCATGCTTAGGAATCACATTTCAAGTGATGTTGGGTCAAAAATTGAAAAAAGTTTCTCTTCAGTATCAAACATTCTGTCATTTGTTTCTTTCTCTCTGAGGCAGATAAATAAAAGCTAAAATGAAGAAAATACTTTGATAGTGTATGATTGAAAAACATGTGTCTTACGGAGACAGGAACATTGCCATTGTCTATTACAGAACTTAGGTTCTCACGACGACTATGCAGAATTATTTTCTTCCATATACCCTCACAGTATAATAAGATCCCATAATATTTAAAACTGGCAAGTCAAATTTGCTTAGGAAATTTCAAAATTACAAACTTTTTGATCAGACGTTTTTCTCTTCCTATCAACTACATACATTTATTGAGCTTCATTTTTTGTTAGTATCAAAAGCTATTGATGCGCAAGATAAATATTGAGCTGACCTTGCTTTCACCTCAGTTTATATTTACTTCTTAAGTCAATAAATCTAGAAACTGATCTGACAGCAGTCAATATTAGTTTAAAATTCTTAAAATAGCAGTTTGCTGTAAGGTAATAATTCAGTATTTTATAGATTCTGCCTCAAAGAAATAAAAAGGCAATGTAAGTTACCAATTTGTTAGATAAAACTATTTCTGTGTCATCTGGTTTCAAACATGAGGATCTCACTCATGCCAAAGAACATCTTAATGTATCTTCTAATCTCTGACCCAAAGTATTTCAAATACTTTATCCCACTTGCTCGTGGCAATTGAACACCAGTGTCTTGCTTTGCTTCTAATTATAATTAAGCTATATAATTATTCTCTAAATGACTGATGCTTTCTGTTGGGTCCAGTTCCCTCTGGACTGAATTTTACCTAGAGGTATAATAAATATAGTCAACAGCCATAATGGACTTTGGAAGTTAAAGGTAATAATATATTTGTTACCTCATTAATCAGCTTGTTTTTATCTTTTCAAAGTCTAGGAGATATAAAACCACAGGTCAAGATTTGCATATATTTATACTATAGAGAAAGGAGGTAAGCTTAGGGGCCTGGTCATAACCAAAGCAATATATTCTACAATTTATTACTTTTGTTAAGGCCATAGCACTCATCTTTTACTTACACTACGCCCCAGTGCTTTGGGGGATGGATGACATACTCATACTACAGAATTCCAAAATGAAATCACCTAAAAGGTATTTTTTAAAAAAAACTTAAACCTTAATTTTCCACCTAAGTAACAAATAAGGAAATTTTGTTTTGGAAATAACCTATACCCAATTATGTTCTAAAGAAACAGGTTGTAATATAAAAATATAATCAGACAACCATTTAGGAACTGAGTCTAAATAGCATGGAGATAGATGATGAGGTCAAAACAAAAAACATGTTATATAGTTTTCATTTCATCAGTTAAATGCATCCTACTGTAGGACATTTCAAAGTGTAATATGGGTTAGAAGTTATTCATAATCTTTCAAAAGTTTAGTGCATTCTTAGTGAATGACCATCTAACTAGAGCACAATCATGCTAATTGGCCAAACCATGCAAGGAAGATAACAATTGCTTCAGGAAATACTGACACCCACTTGAAATCACATTAGAAAACCTTATGAGTGCAAAGTTAATAATCCTTCCAATACATTTTAAAGATTTTTGAGGACAGCTATGTCTTGTTTGTATTCACATCATTACATGCTTAGCACGTTATGTGGCTCTCAAATTCGTATGCTTACCATAACAAACTTATGCAGATGATTTTTATTCTACATTAATTAACCATCTTCGTGGTTCTTTAGTCAAGTGCTAAATCTAGATTTAGAAGGTACTAGTAAATACAGTGTCTAACTCTATCATGAAGAAAACCCTGTTGGTAAATATTAGAATGGTAAGGTTAGTATTATTCTTTCATTTATTAACTTTTAATCCTACTGTTCTTACAAGCTGCTATTTCTTTTTATCCTGAACTACTTCTTATAATCTATTCCAGCTCCATGATTGTGTGTTTATACTGAATTTAGCATTAGATGAAATATTCATTATGATACTTAATTGAAAAGATCATGTAGACGAGGTATTTTGAAATGATCAAAATGCAACTGGTAATAAGTATGTAACTGATAAGTTTTGATAGGATTATTTTATGCTATTTTATTTAGTTTTTATATTACTAACTCATGTCCAAAAGGATAAAAAATATTCAAGGGAAGTCTTCATCTAATTATTCAGTTCTCTCTCTCATATATCTAAGAAACTGAAAATGGTTAGAGAGAGACAGTTATTTCCAGAGAACTAGCATTTGAAATTCAACAAAATGAATTCTCTTTTTACCTAGAATTCTTTATATTTTTTGTACTTAGTTTTGGTTAACAGAGTGCTGCTTACAGTATCTCTCATTTGTGTAAGTGAAAAACAACTATGTTTTTATTACTTAAAATATTACAAAAAGGGACAATATGCTAAAAATATGCAGTGAACAAATATCATCTGTACAGACTGGAAGAGAACCTTCATAAATTAACCTTATTAGTGCATTACTGTAAGCGAATGCCAAAAACGCTCCTAATTTGCATTAAGATAGATTTTTCAGGTTGGCTGCATGATTTAATTAAAGAAAAGATTAAGAATCATTAAACAAGCTGCTCTACCTTGCAATAACAGAATTCATATCTGATTCAGGTTAACGAAAACACAGATGGTGATTCAGTAACTGTTGAGTTGCTGTAACAGAATGAAAATGATCCCATTAGTTCTCTGGAAATGTGAGGGAATTTGGAAATTAGTATGCAGATACATTGTATGGTGCTAGACAGCTTGGTCTGCTCGGATCATCGCTGATTATACTTTGTTTGGGTTGGCAACACTGAACTTAATAAATGAAAAAATGTTCCAGTATACCACAGTTGGAAACTGTTCAAGGTTGAAATAGGTGTGCAGGCTTTCAAAAGGAGAGAGTTAAGTAAACAAATGTCAATCAATTCAGAGCTGGAAACTTTTTTTTTCTTTAAAGAATGTGTCTGTTCTTGAGAAGCAAGTGTCATAAAAATGGAAACCCTTTACTGGATACATATGTCCGTGTGGTATTTATTATTACAAAAGTATTTTAAATGCATAGTACCAGTTTGAGGGAGATGTGCAAGCGTTTTAATAGCTTTTTTTTTTTCTGGCAGAAATAGAAAAATTCAGTCACTATAAGGATTATTATATTTTTCACAAAAAAATCAATATAATTCTGATGGAAAATGTTATGACAGGATAAAAGAAAAGTGTAAGTATAATGGCTATTGAAAGTTTAAAGGTGTCAATAAGGACCACAAAGTAATCCTCAAGGAGCCTTCTGGGAAAGAACAGCTTAAACAAGTAGCATAGTCAATCACGGCAGCTGACAGAAAAAGCCATCGCGTTCAAGATCTCAACTGCACAAGCTGCCTCCATTTTAAACACCTGGTTCACGCCATCAGTCTGAGTGCTCAGCATCTGACCCTTTGGAATGAATCTCAGTGCCTTAGCAAAAGACCCTTCTGGACAGAGGTCCTCAAAGGCAGGCAGCAAATGACCCTGTTTGGTTAACATGTTACAATAAAGCAGATACAACAGCAGCAGAGTTAAAGTTGATTTTGGTCTTATAATTTCCTAGCAACTAACTTAAAGGCCAGAACACTGATCAGGTGGAGTGCTCAGGGGGTTACAATAAAAGTGGAGGTGAGTCATTCCGGATTAAAATGTTCCCTGTTCATTGTGTGTTACAATCTTTCCAGATATTGTACTATACTACAATTTTATCCTACATATGTAAAACATCTTAAAAATTTTTTAAAATTTGACACCACATAGTGCAGATAATACTAATCTCATGGAAAACATAAGCCCATTTTCAGTATTAGCCCAATAAGGCTTTAAGCAGATTGACTTTTCTCTGGCCACTATTAATTTCATTAAACTTTTAAAAAAGATTTATCATGTTTTTTTCCCAAAACTTACTGAAAATTATAGTCTACAATGCATAATAGCTTCAACACCTGGCAACTTTTAAAAGTACATATGTTATTATAAACATGAGTGTCTTAATTACAAATGACATCCCCATGGTTCCTCTATTACAAGCCCTTTTTATGGCTTTCAAACTAACTTCTAAGGAAATCATATTATTGAGAAGAAATACTACAAAATACTTTCCATGCAGTAGAGGATACAAACTCAGTATATAATTATGAAGGCCTTGGTACACCTCCATTCCTTTTAAGCACAACTTTATATCTGTTTTGTTCTCTTAAAAAAAATCCATGCCAGTTTCCTGAAACACTGTACTATCAAGAAAGACACTTGACTTTACTAGGGAATTATACCAAACATATAAAAAGAAATTATACCTATCCTTCTCAAACTATTCCAAAACTTTGAAGAGGAGGGGGCACTCCCAAATTCATTCTATGAGGCCAACATTACCCAGATACCAAAACAAGACAAAGACATTACAAAAAAGAAATTATGGGCCAAAATCTTTGATAAATATTGATGCAAAAATCCTCAAAAAAAAAACCAAACCAAATCCAACAATGCATAAAAAGAATCATACAGCAAGATCAAGCTGGATTTATTCCAGGTTCACAAGTATGGTTCAACATATCCAGAACATTCAATGCGTACACCACATTGAGAAAAGGAAAGACAAAAACCACGATCATCTCAATAGATGCAGAAAAAGCATTTGACAAAATTCAACATCCATTCATGATAAAACTCTCATCAGAGTGGGTATAGAGGGAACATATCTCAACATAATAAAGGTCATTTACAACAAACCCACAGCCAACATAATACTCAACAGTGAAAAGCTGAAAGCTTTCCTGCTAAATTCAGGAATAAGACAAGGATGCCCACTCTCACCACTTATATTTAACGTAGTATTGGAAGTCCTAGCCACAGCAATCAGACAGAAAAAGAAATAAAATGTATTCAAATTGGAAAGTGGTAAAACTCTCACTATTTGCAGATGACATGATGCTTTATATAGAGAACCCAAAAGTCTCCACCCCAAAATCTGTTATAACTAATAAATAAATTCAGCAATGTTGCAGGATATAAGATTAAATATACAGAAATATTTAATTTTTAGTGTAAAGAAATGCAACATATCAGAAAGAGAAAGTAAAAACACAATCCCATTTAAAATTGCATCAAAAAATACCTAGGAATAAAGTATGCAGTGAAAACTATAGAACATTGATAAAGGAAATGAAGATGATTCAAAGAAATGAAAAGACAGCCCATACTCTTGAATTGGAAGAATCACTATTGTTAAAATGCCCCATACTACCCAAAGCAATCTATAGATTTAATGCAATTCCTATCAAAATACCCAGGACATTTTTCATGGAACTAGAACAAATAATCCTAAAATTTATATGGAACCACAAAAAAACCCCAAATTGCCAAAGCAATCCTGAGAAAAAAGAAAAAAGCTGGAGGTAAACCCTCCCAGACTTCAGCCTATATTACAAAGCTACAGTAATCAAAACAGCATGGTATTGGCATAAATAGAGACACATAGATCAATGGAACAGAATAGAAAGCCAAGAATTAAACCCACACATCTACAATCAATTAATCTATGACAAAGGAGGCACGAATATACAATGGAGAAAAGACAGTCTCTTCAACAAGTGGTGCTGGGAAAGCTGGACAGCTACATGTAAAACAATGAAATTAGAACATTTCCTCACACCATATACAAAATAAACCCAATGGTTTAAAGACCTAAATGTAAGACATGACACCATAAAACTCCTAGAAGAGAACACTGGTGAAATGCTCTTTGATATAAATCATAGCAATATTTTCTTAGATCTTTTTCCTAAGGCAAAAAAATAAAAGCAAAAATAGACAAATGGGATCTTATCAAACTTAAAAGCTTTTGCACTGCAAAGGAAACCATCGATGAAAGGAAAAGATAAGCTAAGGAATGGGAGAAAATATTTGCAAATAATGGGACCAACAAAGGGTTAATATCCAAAATTTACAAATAGCTTATACAACTCAATATCAAAATAACAAACAATCCAATCAAAAAATGGGCAGAAGATTTCAATAGATATTTTTCCAAAGAAGACATACAGATGGCTAACAGACACATGAAAAGATGTTCAACATTGCTAATTAGAGAAATGCAGATCAAAATCACAATGAGATATCTCTTCATACCTGTCAGAATGGCAATCATCAAAAAGTCTACAAATAACAAATGCTGGAGAGGATGTGAAGAAAAGTGAACAATTTTATACTGTTGGTAGGAATGTAAATTGGTGTAGCCACTATAGAAAACAATATGGAGGTTCCTTAAAAAACTAAGAATAGAACTACCATTTATCCAGCAATTTCAATCCTGGGTATAGAATCCCAAAAAAAACAAAAACGCTATTTCAAATAGATACATGCACCTCAACGTTCATAGCAGCACTACTTACAAAACAAGTAAGACACGGAAGCAACCCAAGTTCTCATCAACAGATGACTGGCATAAGAAGATGTGATATATATGTGTACAATGGAATACTACTTAGCCATAAAAGAGAATGAAATATTGCCATTTGCAGCAATGTGGATGGACCTAGAGAAGATTATGCTTAGTGAAATAAGTCGGAGACAAATACTGTGATATCACTCATAAGTGGAATCAAAAAATAATACAAATGAATGTATATACAAAATAAAAACAGACTCACAGACATAGAAAACAAACATGGTTACCAAAGGGGAGAGGGCGGGGTGAGGGACAAATTACAGGTATGGGAATAACAGATACAAACTACTATACATAAAATAGATAAGCAACAAGTATTTACTGTATAGCACAGGGAATTATACTCAGGGTCTTATAATAATCTATAATGGAATATAATCTGTAAAAATTATCTATGCTGCACGCTGAAACGGACAATACTGTAAATCAACTATATTTAAATTAAGAAAAAAGGAAAAAGGATGCTGGGTATACGAATTGCATGTAACATATGCTTCTATTTTAAGTTGAAATGTTTAAGAAAGAAACTTGATCAAGGTATTTACCACTAAGAGTATAGCACTGTCCCTGTTACAGATCGAACGGATGCCACCTTCACACTGAATGCACAATGATTGTTAGCTACATTGAAACATGATTATCTGAAGATTTTCAGGCACTTCCCTCCCCCAATGTTCAATAATGATTTTAACTAGATTTTTCTTGTACGGCATCAGTTTTATTCATTATCTCCATGTCTAAATATCCTCTGGAAAAGTTTGAAGCCAAGTGAACAGAGGTTTTGGAAAGAGTTATGATACATGGCAATTTTTAAATGCTATTTAAAATTACTTAACCCATTTCCTTTAAAACAAGAGACTATTCTGTGGCAATTGGTAATTACTTTTTTTATTGTTGTGAAGCTGTTTATAGGTGTTGCAATGTTAACTCTGCAATGACTTGGAGAAAATTTGATCCATAAAAGTAAAAAAATAAAATATAAGGAATAAATAAACAGTGGTCTTCTCTATTTTATAAAAAGCTTCATGATAGGATTCTTTATTATAAAAAGTTAATTCCTGATTGCTATAACTTACTTTACTGAATAAAGCAAATATTTACCCACATTTTAGATAAACTTTCCTATATGACATCAAGTTGGGTAAATATATAGTATAAATCAATTTCACAATGCTATATTATGTTTCAAAGGCCATCAAAATTAAAATACACTTTAAATATAAACCAAATATGTGTAGAAGAATGAAGGTTTGGTACTACCCTTAGTTGCTCTGCACTTGTTATCTTTCCTTAAGTCAATATTTAAAAATTAACTATTATATTGCACATGATCCCAAGATTTAAATTACTTTATTTTTCAGTATTACCCTGTTACTACTTTTATTTCATAGATTATCAAGTTGAAATATTTAACTTACCAAAATTTTCATAGCTAAACAAGATTGGAACATGGCGCTTCTGATGCCAAATTCAGTTATCTTCCCTTAAATAGATGTTAACTTTAACTAATGCAACTATTGCAACCCTAACTATGCTTCTGATTCAAAAAAGCCATTTCATTGTAAATAATACAGGTAAGGGGCAGTTCTGTCTTCAATTTGTACTGTACCAAATTGATTTTGACTTGTTGACATGTTGTTTCGCACAGTGTTCTGTAACTTGTTTCTCACATGTGTGGTCTATTTTTCCAGCAATGTAGATTTAAGTACTGATCTCAGTCACCACTGTGCCCAGGATGGAGAATGAATGCCTCTGCCACAGCACCAAAACCCATACAAAAAGGAATCAAAGTCTACTGGAGAGAGTCTTTGTTTACTTACCCACAACCAATAAATTAAGGAGTACATTTGTTTACCATTCACTTATATGAAAAAATTGTTTCCATAGTGTGGTGGGGAAGAGTTCCTTACCCCAAATTCCTGGAGGAAAGTCAAAACTATGTTCAAAGAAAAGAGGGCCCTGAGCTACTAATTATTCAGCAACCACATTAATCTGCCTACCTGCCCTGGAGAAATTTTGTTCTAGATCTTGTCCAGAGCAGACCCACTATTCTCCATGCTCTGCTTAAGGCTCACCTGTTCTTAATAGAAGGAATTCTGTCTACTGTAAAGGCAAAGTTAAAAATAAGTGAATGAGGGAGAAAATGTGTTCAAAGAACAAATTATACTGTCCATATTCGATAAATGGAAGCAGGGGAAGGAGGTCTATGGAGGAGGAGGAGGAACAAAGAGGGGATGGGGAGAGGGAAGGGACAGGAGGAGGAAGGGGGGGGGAGGGAGGAGGGGGAAGAGGAAGAAGAAGCAAAGGTGAAAGGAGGAAGAAAGAGGGGAGGGGGAGAGGGAGGAAGAAGAAGAAGAAGAAGAGAAGGAAGAGAAGAAGAGAGAAATCATGATGAAAACCAAAAAAAGAAAAAAAATTAAAACAAGACCAAAAAGAGGAGTGGGGGACAGATTGTGAGATGACAGGGGAAAACTCATGATTATCCATATGCCAAAACAAAAGTGTCATGAATCCAGAGTTGTTGTTTCTTCTTCTTTTTCCCCAATTAACATCCCACCCGCTTCCCCTATCTTCTCATGGACTAAACTATGGATACTCCTTCCCTGACAGGGTTCTCATTTTCTCCCTCAGCCCACAGATCAGCCTTGGTAGACAAGGCATGAAAGCATGGTCATTAGGTCAGTGCCACTGTCCAATAGCTAACAAAAAGGGCAAAGAAAAAAATGGCAGTAATCCCCATAAGCAGACTAGTTTAGAGTTATGCCAAGGAGGTGCCAGGGAAATCAGCAAATATTTCAACTGTCAACAAAGTTAACAAACATCTTGATACTTTGTTATTTAGGTCACCTCATCCTTTTTAATTATAATTCCCTCAAGGGTCAAAAAAGGACATTAATATGTAAACAGAAGGCAACTCTAGGAAATGGGAATTTTTTTCCTCTATGCATGTATTTTAAGTTTCTTTTGGGTATAGCATCCCACGGGACCATCGAAAGCTTCAATTGTTCTATTCCCTGATATATTTTATGTCTTTCTACACCTTTATTGATCAATGGCGCCTGGCTGCCACAACTCCCTTCAAAATAGAGAACCCCACAGGATCTGCAGAAGTAATTCCTCAGTAAAAATAAGATGGGTTGCAGCCTCACAGCCTAATGCTGTGCTGATTGCTTTGCCATATGTACTGGTTAAGTTGTGTAAATGTGGCATCAAAATGAAAGAAAAAAATGAAGACTGAAGTGTGTAGAATTAATAAAATTAGACATAATGTCTACCTTAAATGCTATGGTAAGAATTAAATACACATAAAATATTAAGCTTTCAATACATTAGTTATCATTAACAGTTTTTATTATTTATGAAATGTGTAGACAGATACATGACACAAGGATTTCATGTGGATCAGCGTGTTAAAATTGAAATTTTAGACAGGAAAAAATTCCCTTTTGTTTCTCCCCCAAAGACAGCCCATCTTTCTCTATAATCTCCCAAAGTACATCTAAGTGACAAGTCAAGAATTTTCAGATTTCATAAAATGGGAAAATGGTATAACCTCTTTAGCCTGCTTTGCCTCTAGAGAAAATAGAGGTGAATTTAACTGGCATACAATTGTTTTGACAGCTAAGGTATCTGAATCAGTCATATTCCTGGGATGTAATTGGAGATGGGATCCATTTTCAATGAACACTGAGTACTTCCATTCAAAGCATTAGTTTCATTATTTGGTTCTCCTTCCATGTATCGTGGCAATACATGCTATGGAGCACTAAAATAAAATTGTGGAAATTGGAAAAATACTTCTTAGAGATACTGTTTGAATTTGGGAATAACTGTTATAAGTTCATAGAAAGAAGTTATAAATCTAAGACACAGATAAAGAAAGAATTTGCAATTTCCAGTGACAGCTCTAGTTAATAACACAACTCTGTGTAGGTCCTGAAGATTTACGGAGCCTTGTGGCAAGATGATCACTGTACTTTCATGTAAGATGATGTTTCTTACCATTACAAGGTGCTTTAAGGGCAGGTTAATTTATACTAATACCCACTAGAAAATATTGTAGAGATTGACAGATTTTTTTTTTAATGGAGAAAAAGATTGAAAAACAGTAAATTAAGCTGTAAAGTGACATTCACATGCTCAGCACAGTTCTTAGTCTATGGTAAGTACTTAGTAAATATTTATTGATTGATTAAACTGTTGTCCATGCTTTAAAATTCCTAAATGGGCCTAAAATTAAGAAAATGATTCTTTTCCTAATTAATAAGCAAATGAATGAAAATTAAGAAATATAAAGTCAGATTTTTTTAATACAAGTTTGTTCTGGGAATTACAGTATATAGAGGCTCAGAATTTTAAGTATTATATGAACCTAAATATCATCTGGTACAACTCAGTCATTTTTTAGATGATTATATGGAGGTCCAGACAGGTTTTAGTAGACTTTTGAAAATGATGGTGAATTAGTATATTAGTACATTATTCTTATGGAGCTAAAGGTCTATATTTTAGTTTAATAATTAGGATGAAAATAAAATCTTTACTTATATAGCCAGATCAGAAGATCAAAATAATAGTTTGACATAGACACCTATATTTACTAACATCAAGCACCAAATCGAAGGTGAGACAGGCCAGTCTGAAAAAGTGGTTATCCAGGACCCAGTTACCTGATACTCAGACACTCACCTCCTATCTGGGATTCAAAACAAAACCAAGAGTTCAAAATTAAGAGATTATTTTATGGTTAGTTTTTAAAAGAGCTACTGAAATGCTGTTACACATATTCAGGGATCTGGGTTCGACGGGCTGTCCCAAATCTAGTAAGAAATTACTTAAGTAGGGAGCTTACTTTGGAAGACCCAGAATACAGGGGCCTGTGTCTGTTTAGTAATTACATTCACCGCCAGCAGTAAAGAGGGGTAGGGCTTGGGCCTGCACTCCCAAAGTTTCCTAGGGCAGAGGATGTGAGTATTCCCATGCACCAGATGTGGGCCACATGGAGAAGAGGGCCCACTAGTGGCCTCTTAGGTTCCTGCTGAAGAAGACCTGGCAGGACAAGGGACTCCAACAAGGATAGTTTGGGACGAGTAGACATGGAAGACCAGGAGGCGAGGAGCAGGGGCAATCAGAAGAATAAAGGATGTAACATCCATGCCACAAAATATTGTCAGAGGGACCAATGCAGGGCAGGAAGAACTCATAAAAGTGCCCATGAAATGAAAGTCAGCATTAAACATCTGCCCACCGGAGGGTCTCCATGCCAGTTGACAATGGCACCCACCACATGGGGCTAGCTATACTCTTTCCCCACGACCTCTCAACCTCCTCAGTCTGACCTTTAAGAGGTCAGAAGTAACAAAATGCTGGAGGAGGAGGAGAAATGGATGGCAGGGGAGAACCAAAGAGAAGCACAGACTTCCCTGCCCTCTCCTGCTGCCCCAAGCAGGCCCTGATCTGGGGGAGAGAAGACTTAGTGCCTGATCAAGTTAGGAGTCAGGATTATTCCAGAAGATGAGTGTTCTATTTTCTGAATTGAAACTGGGTTTGTGACTTAAAGCAACCAGGGGACTTTTATTACCAGTAAATGCCTAGAGGGGAAATGGACCTGCTAGTACTTCTCTAGTGACTGGGAAAGACTTTCTCGGACAAAATAAATTTTAAAGGGATAGTGGCAGCCTAAAATAAAATTATATTTTGCTTATGTTCCACAAATCCTGCATGAGCTTATAGAACTCTTCACTAATGCAACTATGAAGTATATGGGAAAATACACGTCACATTTATTGATATTATAGTATTAACTAGCCATAAAATACTTCCAAAATAATTCAGTGAATTTTGCTATGAGACTAGCCACCTATTTTCAGGTTCTTCTATCCTTTAGCTAGTAGGAATTTGGTTAGAGCAGTCATTATCAATTGGGGTGATTTTGTCCTCAGGGGATATTTAACAATGTCTGGAGACATTTTTGGTTGTCACAACTGGGGGTTGCTGCTGGCATCTAGTGGGTAGAGACCAGGGATGATGCTAAACATCCTACAATGCCCAGGACGGCCCCCACAAAAAAGAATTATCTAGCCTTAAATGTCAATAGTTTCATGATTGAGTTAGAGGCATAATTAAATAACTATTGTAAGTTAGCCAGCAAAGCTGAGAAAAGACACCATTCAAAGCTTGCAGATTTAACAAATGAAATCTGGATAGCCTATAGACTATCTGCCCGTATTCTCACTGGCTACCTCTTGTCAGTTCCATCTCCTAGAACTTCCTTCTCTGATCTATCTATTCTTGGAGTGCCTCAGAGCTCAATGCCACCTTTCCTATTTATGTCTCTCTAGTTACTGTCATCTCAATCAATTTGTAAAATAAACAGGCTAGAGCAAATGATCATTTGGGTTGTTTCTACCTCTGACATTGAAAGATTCATGTATTTAGCAATTTTTTTTTGACAAATTCACAATGGGGGGAAAGAAATAATATAAAGTAAATAGCAAATGAAGAGAAATAATGTACATGAATAATTTGATAAACAAAACAATTCATAAAAGTACATTAGTATGGGACTTTTGTCCCAATACATTTTCCAATCAGATAGATTTAATGATATGGAAACTATGATGGTTCTGCCTTCTATTCTACATTCTGATTTAATTAGGATGCAAGGGGTGAGCTTATTGGTGCCTGATGTGGTGCTTAGAGCCAAAGGGTGTTCAGTAAATGTTTGTGACATGAAAGAATAAAATATTTCCCATTGTTATTAGGGAATCAATTTTTGTGATTCTTTCTAGATCATGCAAGTGCATTTTTTTCCTGGGAGATGTGGAAAGTTCCCTCCCTTCACTCTGGACATATCTCTAAACAAGTAGAAGTATTTGCCTATAAGCTCAGCTCTCAAATACTAGTAATAAGGGCAGATTGGTCAGTGAAATCAATGGCTACTCTCATTTAATAATCCTGAAGCAACCTATCTACTTGATGAGTACCTTGGTAAAATTAAGTAGATGGTCATAAATAGATAGCTATTCTTCCATTTAGGGAAGAACAGAATTTGGAAGATGAGCAGAGAGGGAAAGTCAAGGTTAATTCTAAACAAACTTTCTGATTTTACATAAAATCTACTAAAAACCTCTTCTCTTTACTCCCACCTTTTGCCTGCTTTATTAGATACATAGGGAAATTTATGATTCTTCTACTTGAAATATACAATTTTATTAGGAATTTGACGACCTAAAAAGAGATCCAAACCATTTCATGTCTACAGAGCCATTCCGACAAAATGGAGAAATACCTTTAATTTGAAATATTCTTGAGAGGGATCAATGTTACCCATGCCCACACTAATTCTAAAATTAAAACTTTAATGTTTGATGAATTAAGGTTCATCCAGAGAAGTAACAGTGTAAGAACAATTTGTGATTCCAGAATGTGAATTTTGCATAAGTTTGTTTGCTGTCTCAAATAGACTATAATCATCTAATCAAATAAGCTTTGAAAATGCCGATCTTCCTTATCTCCTTTTTCCCCGTTCCCTTTCATTCATCCCTTTTCCTCCATCACTTCTTTTATTGGGTTGGCCAAAAAGTTCGCTTTTTCCATAACATGGAAAAACTCGAATGAATTTTTTGGCCAAATCAATATATTTTGAAATGCATTATCTTTCTAACCAGTTGACTAAGAACATGAATCCATTAGCTTCTTGATGTTATCTTGAATTGCTGCAATTCCATGCATATGTTAGGTCTACAGTATACAGCCCATGGGTCTTTTTTTTTTGCTACAAATAACAATAATTTCTTGTTTGCCCTTTCGTGTTCTGTTACTCCCCATTAGAGGTAGAGTGGCATATTACTGACTCACACTATTTCAGTCAGATCACACATAATACAGCACAATCCAGCAGGAGTAATCATAAAAACAGAATTATCTCTCACCCTGGAAGGTTTGCCTTTCCTGGTAAAAGGTTGAAAGAAATGTATGGAAGCTCACACTAACACCGCCCATGGCTTACCAGGCTCTGAATACAGCACAACTTTAGTAAGGGCGCTCCAGGAACATTTTTGAATAGGTTGAGAGGAGTATAGTGAGGAGATATCAGTAAAAATACCTGCCAGCAAAACCCATAGTGATAGACTGCCATCTAAAAATACCAGCATTATCCAATTGCTAAAGCATTGTAAGATAAACCAGATTTAAAATTCAGAATGCACTTTTTTGTTGCTTTTGTTTCCATGTTCCTTGGGAAGAAGACAAAATTTACAAACATTCATGTGTCTTCATAAGATTGTGCTTCTGTAAAAACCTCATTAATTCTAAAGTAACTTTAGATGGGACCTAAGGGTAAAGGAGGCAGAGGAAAAGTAAAACACAGTATCTCTTTCCTGCAATATCTCCTCAGTGCTCCAGGAAAAAAAAGGAAAACCTACCACCACCATAAATGCCTCAAGGGTAACACAAAAAGGGTAAGTTCAGTATGGCAGCCAAGCAGACAAAATGGAACATTCTAACGTGGTCTGTATTTTTGCTAGTCTGCTATGCTTTCCCTCTCATTACCTAAATATACTGCTGGAGAGACAATGTGAATGAGCAGAATTTAAAGAAAATTATTCAATTTAGAGAGAAACAGATTAATGACCTGGGATGAGATGGCGGGGTGGGGGGGGGCAATTACAAAAAATCTACTGGGCAAAGTTCCTACCTACAGCAGCAGGATCTCAGGGGACAACATAGAAAGGGCCACCTGGGCTTCCCCCATTATTTATACTCAGTTTAGGGGGGTAACCAGAGAGGTAGCTGCCAATTATGAAAATCAAATGAAGCTGAATATCTCAGGTAATAAAAATAGAATTTATGAGAACTGAATATAAAGAGAAAATAAGACAATATCTTTGGAAACAGAAAAGGTGGGAGGATAAAACAAGCCCCAGGTGCTGCGTGACCTCCTTGCCCCCAATTGTCAGCATTGGTGCCATGGGCATCCTAATAAGTTCCCTAGTTGATGCAGATTTTGATTCAGGAAATCTGGGGTGAGGCTTGAGATTCTGCATTTCTAACAGACTCCCTTGTAATGCTTGTGCTGCTGGTCCATGAATCCTTCACACAGCAAGGAATTAGAAGAAATTAACAAGTGGAGCTGGCTCCATGATAGCAGCAGAGGTGTTAAGTTTAACCAGAGAGAGGAGGAGAGGGGGAGAAGGGAGAGGGAGACGGAGGGCGGAAGGGGGGAGAGGAGGTGAGGAGGCAGGGAGAGAAATTGATTGATTTAAGTCCTAGACTGTTGCTCCCATGTTCCTAAATATTGGTATGCCAAAACTTTAGAAAAGAAAGCAGAATCTACAACCTCCAACAAGACAGCATGTACACAATCCAACTGAGCTCTGCCCTCTCCCCCTTACTCCCCTATGCATGCTGCTACCCACACAGAAAGAGAGAGAGAGAGAGAGGGAGAGAGGGAGAGAGGGAGAGAGAGAGCGAGAGAGCGAGCGAGAGAGAGGGAGAAAACTCCTCCCGACATCTGAGACTACAGAGAAAGCATGTTGGAGTTCTGAAGTGAAAACAACCTATCCTTAAATAAGATGGAAGAGGGTACAGGGGAATTTGTCCCTTATATATTAGAACATAAGAGCTTGAATAAAGACTCTCTGTTAAGTGAAAGCAATGAAAATAAAAAGTGCAAAGACAAGTGTGAAAACATACTTTAAATAAAAGTAAAATAAAAAGGAATACAGCATGCAAAATTAAAATAAAATAAAGCAGATGAAGGCCACAGTCTAGAAGAACATATAACACAAGGATCAAAATAATATTTCCTAGGACTGATTCACACTACAGAAGGCTCAAAGATGAGTGACTTAGAAAAAGGAGAGAATTAGCTGAAAATGGATGTGGTCTACCTAAGAGAACATTACTACAAACAAATGTGAAAAAATAAGTAAAAGAATGTGCACAACTGCACTGTGAGGGAGATGTCATAAAATCTTTGTGATTGCAGAGAAAAGGGAATAAAGATTTTGAATAAATAGCAATATTAATAAAATTGGGAACATATAGTCAATACAAAAATATTTGGTGTTACCAAATTAGAGATCTGAACATATGGAAAAGAAGTGCTCAATTAATTAATAGATGAGTTAATGCAGTTTAATTATACATATGGATTTACTTTATCAAGTCAATAAAAAGATAAACTGAGACAAAATAAATGCATACAATGGATAGAGCTAGATTACAGAGCAGGTGCTGTATCCATGAAACAAGAACAGCATGCTATTCAAAAACAAATATTAAAGCAAAAACAATAAGGAAAGCCCAGAGCTTTTGAAAATTAAGTATATTATAGAAGAAAGGAAAATTCAGTAGAATAGGAAAATAAATGTGATTTATCTCCCAGACATGTAAGCTCTCAAGTTACTGAACTAATATACACCCTTCTCAGGAAATTCCTAGATGATGGGCAAACAAAAGAGTAATTCAAGAAAGACACAGACATATAATCTAAGAACAGAGGCAGTTGGTAAGGGCAAGACTGGGGTGATAGCTGTGTAGCAGCCACGAAGCACAAGCCTCTATTAGACCAGGCGAGCAGGCTATACAACTGATAGACCACTGATGTGTTTAGACACATTGAAATGAGGTTTCCTCTAGGTAAGGTTTGGGGGAAGATTTAGTAAATAATACAAGGAAAACTAAAGCAAACAAAAAGCAAGGTAATTATTAACTTCAGGGAAAATCATAAATTGTTCAAGATGGGAAATGTAATTATAGTCTCCTATGTGTATCTTCTGTAAATAGGATTTACATATTAAAAATAATATGAAATCTGAGATAGAATTATGTTGGGAGGATGTGTCAGATCAAATAACAATTATGCCCATGTAACATTTTACTTGTATTAACTCATTTAAATATCCATGGTAGATACCATTATTATCCCCAATTTTTTAGGCAGGAATTTGTCTAAATTTGATAGTTTTAATAACAAAAAAAGAAATATTTTCTTGAAATACAGAAAGGCCCATTTGTGTTGCAGTAGTAAGTGTATAAGGAAAGCCAGTGCCAGAATACATTCCAGTTAAGCCATTAAAATGTAAGAATTATGAAAGAATTTTTCAGGTACCTGAACAGGAATAAAATCCAGGCTAGTATCAGGATTTTTTACACAATATTCTTTCATTCATTCCACAAATGCTTCTGGAGCATTCCCTACGTGTAAGATGGTTTCAGGCCACAACAAGACCAAACAGACAAAACTATCTTTCCTCATAGAGTTTATCTTCTCACTAATTCAATGACAGAAGACAATGGAACTATGTGTAAAAGGTCAGAAAATATTAAATGCAGATCCAATACTGTTTAAATAAAACATGAAAGAACAAATATTCTCAAACATAAAAATGCTCAGGAAGTTCAGCACCTGTGAGCTTTTTAGTTTCAAGCCAACCAAGAGTTAATTCCAAATAAATCACTCAGGACAAGAGAGACAGTGGTAAATGAACCAGAAGCAAACATCTGATAATGTAAATATAAACCTACTTCAAAATAACTATGAGAATTTTATTATGAAATGTAATGAAATTATTATAAATGTTATTATACAATTATTTATAATTTAAAAACATTAAGACTCAGAATGAATAGAAAAAGTGAATTTTCATTTTTCTTTTTATCGTGTAGCTAAAAATTATTGACCTTAGCTTCTTAATTTTTGTGATAATCTTTTCCTTGAGAGGAATTTATTTTTAGTAACTAGTATATCTAGGAATAATTTTAAATGTATCTGGAATTTAGGAATTTCTTCAATATTATTCAGGGATTTTTAAATTCTTGTTTTAAGTTTAAGTGAAATTATGAAATTTGATACTACATACATATATACAACTTTATGGTTTGGGGTATGTTTTAATTTTCTTATTCATATTTACTTTATTTTTTGAATTTAATACAGAAAATGTATAAAACTATTTTTTGCAGGTTTTATTTTGGCTTTTGTTTTTTCTAAATACTTTTTGCATCACATTTAGATGACTGCTAAAGTATGTTAAATTTTATCTTTAAATTCCAATCAGGAAACTGTTCTGTCACAAAAAGGATCAAAATGTAAATAACCCTTCCTGGTACTGCAACAAAAAATAGACTAGTAAGGATGATATGATAATCAGAAATTCCAGGTAGAGGCTGTAGTTCTGAAGAAACGAATTTGTTCCTTCCAGGACAGTACGGGATTAATAAAAATCATGTAGCAGAGCACTGGAGAGAACAAAATGCCTTGGAATTTCAGGATGGTTCTAAAAATAAACTGAGCAATTACAAAAACCTGGAAAATCTGCAAACATTGGGGAATGACCCCTTCCTGAACCAGAAAGAGAGAGAATCAGCAGTTTCTCAAAAACATACCGAGTAGAGGATTTCAGAGGGTCCAAACTAGATACTGTTCTCTTAATCTCACCTGCGGGGGAATTGGTGACACAACTGTAAGTCATCCAGTTGTAGCTGTTTACAGTTATATTTAATTTATGCCTAGGGTAATCTAGCTATTTCCACCGTGTACATTTAATTTGTCTCGGTTTATCTTTTCATTGACTTGATGTGATTCTGAATTAAAGAACCCCATCAGGTATTTTAATAGATTAATTTAGGCAACAGGTATCTAGTGAGCACTGAATATGTGGTAGGCCTTCTGCTAGGTGGTAGGGTTACAATGTTGAAGAAGTCAATTCTTTCTTTGGGGAGCTTAGAATCTGGAGAAGAGAGTCAAACAGGCCAGTGTAACACAGGGTGCTCCCTCTAACTTTTGCAATCAAAATGCTGGCACACTCTTTAGCAAAACTGGAAAAGGATACTTCCTCCAGATAGCTGGCTTTCACAGAGTCCCTTTACAGGCAAGTATTTTAAGACATTACTTCCACACCTTGGGTTCTTTTCCAACAAAGCAGATGCCTCTAATCTCACCCATTAACATGGTCTCACTCAGTTCCCTTTGTGACTGTAACACATTTTCTGATGACCAATGAAGATTAAGGTTTAGCACATATTTAGAAGGCCTAAATTAAGATTCCACATTCAGCTTTAATCACATTAACAATCACCTTCAACTAGAAAAGTACAGAGAAAATAGCCATGTATCATAATGTGATATCATCCCATCTTTTAAAGCCTTTATCATGTATTTCACAAATGTTTCTTGAATCCTACTAGGTGGCAGGCATGGTCATTCTGCTTGAAACCTATGTGAGCCTTTTAGCCAAATTCGATCCCTCAGTTTTCCCACACTCTTTCAATCTCCCCTAGGTGGAAAGTTTGCTCACATCTCCTTTCCATCTGAAATGTTCTTCCTTTTGCTTCTGAAATTTCTGATTCCTACTTGCTTTTCACAGCCCCATTTATGTTCCAGATTTTTAAAGCATCCTCTGATTGCTACAAATCATAATGATCCCCATTTTACTTTCAAATGTTTTATGGAACTAATCTTCTCAAGAACTAAATTGAAACTTTGTATGTCATGTTCAGTATTTCCAGTTACTTTCAATATGCTGGGATTCCCCAAACTGATTGAAATTCTGAAAGTTGGGGGCTTTGTCTTATACTTGGTATACTTGACATTTTCTACCCCAGGACCTTACTCCTGGTAAATATTTAATAAAGCTCAGTGAACCTTTTGCTTGATTGTCATTTTCTCATTCCCTACGTTTTCTTCAAGTTAGTAGTGTTCCATTCCGTAATGGCAAAAGCCTCTGTGAATTCCCAGAATTCTGTATTCAGGTATAGAGAAGCTGAATAAAGCTGGTTGTGTGTTCTAGGCACACATTTCTGCCTCCACAGATGGTCCCTATAGCAGAAGGTTGAAAAAAATTGAATCAAAGTACAGGAATCACCATCATGCCTCGGCACATGGCATCAGTGATTGCAGCTCAGGAGATAACAGATTAGCAAAATAAGAGAGAGGAAAACTTGAATGGGACATTTAGACAAGAAAAGTGGAGCCCCAGCTCAAGATTTTCCACATTTTAGGTTTGATAGTTCCTAAAAACTTATATCAAGTTCTGCCTGCATTTCCAAACAGAATACATCCTCCACTGGCACTCCATTTCTTAAAGTAGCTTCTTTACAACATTTAACAGGCCTCAGTTAGAAATATAAGCGTGTACAAAAATGTAAGTGGTCGTGCAAAGAGAATGTGACAGGTAGATTGGATGGAGAAGAAGGGGAGGGAGTGAAGATGGTATAAACAACCATGACACAGTCATTGCATCACAACACGTGAGAGTCCCTTTTCCACTCTCTTTAGGAGTATGTCGCCATTTCAGAACACCCAAGATCGAATCACGGCTGTCAAAGACCCATGCTGCATCATCACATTGCTGGTGGCCAGGAGCCAGAGCTGTCATCACTTGGTTTTGTACAGCTTAGAGAAGAAAATCTGATTGTTCAGCAACATGTAATCAGCTTTACACAAATCTGGAAGATGTTACCCTAAGACTAGATGATATCCAGGCCCTGGAATTTTGTACGGACAAGGAAAATGAAGGATTTGCTTTAAGATAAAAACTGTATCTGTGGCAAGAAACTTGAGACATTGGGACGAGATTCAAATCAATAAGTTTAATAGTAAAGCTTTAAGAAACTGGGATTACATCCCAAACAAGCCAGGCAGGTCTACAGAGCAGTGAGAGAAGCCAGGGTCCAATTTCTAGACTTTTCTGTCTTCAATGGCCAGATATCACTTATAATACATTCTTCAGAGATGGCACACTCCCGTGAGAAATAGAATTACAGTTACTAAACACCAAGATGATAGAAGTCTTAAGAGTTAAACTGTCTTGATTTAACTGCTTGCCATGTGACCTATAAACTTGAACATGTCATTCTGCTCCATTAACCACTTTTCCTTTATTAGAAAAAGTAGGGATGCTTTTCCACTAAATACTAGCTCTACTAATATTTTGATACAAATCTTTTTTTTTCTTCCTTCCTTTCTTCCACTCCCCCACCACTCCTCCTGGTGTGCTAATGTAGCAGAAGTGGAGTTTATAATATTATGTAGGATTGGGGAAGGAAACAGACTCTTTTAACATCAAAAGTTGCAGCAAATATATTCACAAGAGGCTACTCTACAAAACGTGAAAGACTGCTCTCCCCTGAGAAAATGCACCCTGTGCCCTTTCCAATCAATGCCTCTGACCCCTTCTTTCACCACCCTCAGGAGCTGAAGTCTGGCCTCTGAATTTAATTGACTACCAGGGTCAGAAGAATGGGAGTAACATGGGGGTGAGCATGACAAGCTGTGGGTCCTCAGAAGACAGGTACTGAATCCAAGTCGAAGTCATTCACGAAGGCTATCAGGAAAGCAATGGTATTAAATGAGTCTTGAAAGGTGAGTGGAAACAGTCAGTGCCTTTTATTCACTAGATACCATTTTAAGTACTTTATACATATTAGTTCATTTAATCTCCCTAGCGAACCCTCGAGGAAGGCACACTTGTAATTCCCATGCTGCAGATGAAGAAACTGGGCAGAGAGAGGTTAAGTAACTTGTCTATCACCTCCTCACATGGAGTAAGTGGTAAGTGGGTTTCAGGCCTGAACCCAGACACCACACTCTTTCCCATGATGCTTTACTGTGCACGTGTGGAATTGCCCAGGCAACAAAGGAGAAGAAGGTAGTTTGGACAGGAGTCACATAAGTAAAGGCGCAAAAGCATGAAAGAGGATTTGTGTTCAGAGATCTAAAAGTTGGGGGAAGTACATGGGAGAAATTATTGAAAAGTCACCTGTAGCCAGGTTCAGAAATGTTATGATTTGCTGATTTACAAATAACTGGATAAACTTTTAATATTAACTGATGTACTTCCCCTGGTATCTCCTCATCTAATGATTGCTTATACAGTTGTCTCTCCCTTGTCTGCTGCGCCATGAGGCATTGGTTGTCCCAAGAGAGGGTTTGATAAATCGGAGGGAGAAAACATCTTCAGTTTGAAAAGGGCTTTGGAATGCCAGAGAACCTCAGATTATTGTGTTTCTAAACACTAAAGTACTTATGGCATAAGATTTTTACCAGAAAAGACTTGGACTAATTCCTAGTAGGTAAGAGAAGATCCCCTCTGGAAATACAAAATATTCTACAGGTTGAGGAAAGGGGCAGGGAGGAAAGTAGGGATGATATAAACCTTGGCTAGGGTTGGGTGTCTGAGAAAAAGGTGAATGTGCCCCCACACCAGATCAAGTCTAGAGAGCCAGCAAGATCCAGAGTTGTCCATTACCCAGCATTGTAAGGGGCCAGTAGCACAGACATGACTTCACAGAACATCTAGATAGAGCGAGCTTGGCTGAGCACATTTCCAGAAATCCCAGAGTAGAAGCATGTAAAGGTTGTCTCTGAGGCAGAGAAGAGCGTGATACCTCCAGTGAGAGAGCTGGCCGGGAGAGGCTTTGAGTTTGCACTAAGAAGAAAACAGCAATAAGAGCATGTGCTCAGGAGCAAAGGTCCCATGGGTGATCTAAGTCTCAGTAGATGCCCGTGTGAATGGATGTTGACAACCTGGACCAGATTCCTCTCTCCCCACTCATCTCATACCCACTTGTTCTTAATACTAGGTACTCCTTTCTCAAGGATTGAGTTTAGGGATGGGAGACTATTGGATGAGGATTTAATTTTCAATACATAGTGAAACAAGGCTTAAATAGAAAATAGATTCAGTTATAGAAAAATTAAATTCCTTATACACCTCAATTTGCAATTTGGCATTCATGCCTATCACATGCCAAAGTTTTATTGTGTATATGTGAGTGTGTGTGTGTCTGCCATGTATAAGCAAATTGAAGGTGTGCACTCTGAGATGCAATTAAAAAGAGCAATCAATTAGGGGAGAATAGGTGGAGCTAGAATACGGAGGAAGCAGTAATCCTGGGATGGGGAGAACCAACTTCTACCTGATGAGAAGGTTTTTCTCATAAGTGGACTATACAGTAATTTTACAAATGTGTACACACATTTATTTACTCACTTGCCAAACAAATGTGCTTATTTTTTTTTAAAAGGTTGACTTGCACATTTTATTTTATTTATTTATTTATGGCTGTGTTGGGTCTTCGTTTCTGTGCGAGGGCTTTCTCTAGTTGTGGCAAGTGGGGGCCACTATTCATCGCGGTGCGCGGGCCTCTCACCATCGCGGCCTCTCTTGTTGTGGAGCACAGGCTCCAGACGCGCAGGCTCAGTAATTGTGGCTCACGGGCCCAGCTGCTCCGTGGCATGTGGGATCTTCCCAGACCAGGGCTCGAACCCGTGTCCCCTGCATTGGCAGGCAGATTCTCAACCACGGCGCCACCAGGGAAGCCCTGTGCTTATTTTTTGTCACACTGTCTGAGTATGACTACTGAAGGGCACTATTTTCTTTCCATCTGTGGCCTCCTCATGCCATGTGTGAATTTGCTCCAGAAAATGATTCTAGCCCTTTCTTGGACTGGTCCTGCCTACATTGTCCTTGGGGTGATTTAGATATTCAGATATTCATTCCTCAACTGACCCCTAGCAGTTCAGGAGCAAGCATTTTGGTTTTTAATTTCTTCTAAACTCTTCGCACGACTGTACTCACCCAGTACTGTAAAACCCTGTTGCAATAATTCAATTTATAACATGCTTCTCTGAAGTTTTCAACTGTGTTTACTTCATTTAAGTTTTTCTAAATTTAGTAATGTTAAGCAGATAGTTTGATTTGGTTCTGAACTGCAAAATCAGTACCCTGTTTGCTAATATTGAGGATCCAATTTAATTTGAATCTTATTTCAAACAACCATAACTTTGTGCAACTCTATATTTTCCTTATCTTACCTTTTCATTTGTTAATATATACCAAAGTATGTAAGCACTTTCCAATGACCTTAAACACTTTTATATAATTCTTAATCCTCACCTCAACCTTCATGTACTATAGCAACATACTTTTATCAGTATTTGAATATTTATTTTCTTTTTCTGTGATATGTGTTCTAAATCTTGCCCTATGACGACCTTGTAGTGAAGGGTATCTAAGCTATTTAACTTGTCTAGGCTCAACTTCCTCATCTCCAAAGTATAAATATTAAGACTAATTATTAATTAGCTAATACTAGCATGGCACTTGCAGTGTCCCAGGTTCTGTACTAAGCACTTTGCAAATATTAATTCGGTTCATCCTCATAAGAGCTCAATGAGTAGATACTTCTAGTATCCCCACTTTATAAAGAAGCGAAGGCACAAAGGTAAAGTAACTTGATCAACGACACACAGCTGGTTAAGTCATGAACCAGAGCTGAGCCCATGCTCTTGACCATTACACGATGCTGCCTCTCCAGTTAAAATTGCTTAGGCTCTGCCTGCATGCACAAGTTAAACAGGTATGGTTTCTACGGTTAAGGTGCTGACAATTTAAGTCAGTACTTAAAGTATTAACACTCCAAGTTACTGACAATTTAGTACAGATGCTTACAATCAAATGATCAATAATATTCACCTGCTTCAATTCACCACTGATGATAATTTTTCAAAGCCTTGACAATACATTTAGTAGAAATTGAGCTTTATCATATGTGGGATTATTATAAATACACACTAAAGACATTCTAAGAGGCTTGCTAACCATTTGTCGGTCCACAAGAAACTGGTCACTGGTCACATCAGCCCATGGGCACACACCAGGGGTCTCAAATGGGTCTGGGCCTGGATAAAACTAAAAGATACCAGTTTGTCTTTGCCAAATTCTCCATCTTTCAGACACCCCCCACCCCTTGCCCTGGCCAGTATCTACCCTTTTGGACACCTCAGATAAGCACAGGAATTGTCTTATGGTCAGTGCGCTCTGAGTTAAATTTGCCACTGGAATTAATTATTTACATTCACACAGCACCTGACTACTCTCCAATCTGGGCTTCCAGACTTCCAAAGTGAGTATCTCTGACAGGAGGAAATACAAATACAATGTATAATACACATTCAGCAACCACTTTCTGAGAAGGCTTTGCAACCACAGTAGAAGTTGGGAAATGCTCCGCCTCATACTAAAAGGAAAACTACAATTGTCACATTAAAAAGCAGAAGGTAATAAGCTAGGACTGCTTCAAGAAGCTTTGCAGGTCTATGTAAAGTGGCTTGGACACTCTAGCTTAATTATCTTCCTACATATTCTATTTCTTTGTAGAGCTCTGAATGGTAATCATGATGACTCACAATTTTTGAGGATTTATATCTGTTCTGAAAACGTCATGTGTTTTCATTCTCAAAACAATCCTTGCAGGCAGAAGATACCATTACTCCATTTTTGAGACGGGACAATTGAGGGTGAGAGATTAACTAGTTTTCTTCAGTTCCCACACCTATTTAGTGGCTGAATCTGTGTTCTTTCTTGAAGCAAGTTCTAGTTATCTATTGCTTCACAACAAACTTCCACAAAACTCAGTGCCTTAAAATGACCAATTTGTTTACTCACACGTTGGTGGGTCAGGACTGTTTGGAGGGCTTGGCTGGGCTCCTCTCTGATCCCCGGGGCAGCCTCTGGAGCAGCACCGGCTGGAGAAACCTCTTCCAAGGTGGTTTCTTCACTCACATACCCGCTGCTTCCGTGCTTCTTGTCTCTCGTCAACACTGCGTCTCATCATCCGGAACCTCTCAATGTGGTTCAGGTTTCCCACAGTGCAGCGGGTTGACGAGTCTCACTTCTCAATGGAAGCTGGATTTTAAGAGCCAATATTCCCAGAGAGAAGGAGCAAAAACTGGCAATCCTCTCACGAGTAGGCCTGGAACTGGCTGAACACCACTCCTACCACATTCTAATGGTCAAAGCAGTCCAAGGTCAGCTCTGATGCTCAAAGAGGGAAAATAGGCCCCGCCTATCAATGGGAGGAGCGGCAACGTATCTACAGCCATAGCTAATCAATGAAGCATTTGCAGTCAGGTGGTAGTGGGAGCTGGAGACATTTGAAGACTCATTTGGGATAGACAGCCAAGTTGGCTCCTTCATGTGCTTGTGAATTGACGTTGGCAACTGGCTGAAAGCTCAGATGAGGCTTTGGACCTGTGTGACCCTACACATAATCTCACTAATGTTAGAGAAAGAATCCTACCAGCTATCATTCCAAGATACACAGGCAGAGCTGCAAAGCTCTACCTCAATCTATTGCTCAAACCATTCATTAAGAACAGCTGATTCGTGGGGAAAAATGACTCCACCTCTGAGTATGAGGTGGAGAATTTCCCAGCTTCTACCGTGGCTGCAAGGCCCTCTCATAAGGTGGTTGCTGAACACTGATTACACTTTGTCTGTCTCTGCCTTTCCTCCTATCAGGAGCATGGATTTTCTTACTAGTTATGGATTGCATGCAATGGAAGGTATGGTTGATTGTATTCAAGAATAAGTGAGGCCTCCAACTGAGGGATCCTTAGCAGAGATAAGATTGAACCACATGAAGTGTCTAATATTCAACCAGCTTTTACCAACAAATATTGCAATTTCATGACTCAACTTAATATTTTAGGTGTTCATCAGCATTGAGACGTGTAGTAAAAAAGAGATTTTATATAAATAGTTAGCAGATTTAAAAAAGAAAGTTTTGCTGTCTTAACTTTTAGAGAAAGAGGTCATTTTATGCTAGGTCAGGATTGCCAGACCAACATTTTTATCTTCTGGTTACTTACATCCTTTAGTTTAGATTCCTGAAGCCCTTCCTGGCATGGATTCTCTGAGTTTATGAGGCCAACGCTTACATTTGGTGAATACTTGTAAAGGCCGGCTCACCAACCTTATCCTCATGGGAGGGAATAAGGTCAATTCACTGTGGCAATGGCGATGAAAGTGTTCTCCTTCATACCAAATCTTCTATTTTTCTTTGTGACTTTCCCATTGCTGCTCCCCACATGAAGGACCAGTCTTAGAGTTTACTTCTAACTGCAAAGGTTTTCAATAATAGATTCCCTTGTGAAGCTCCCCACAGCTCTTAAAATGAGGGAAGAGAGCCAAACCTCAAAGCTCAAAGCTGACTACTTGCTGAGGTGGTATATTTTAGGAAGGGATTATTATGTGTCAATAACTCTCTTATACTATGGTTTGTATGGTATGAATCTTTCAACAGATGTAAATTAGTAATAGCAATGTGATGATGACTATAATTCTTTTGCTTTGTCTTTCCATTACTTAAATAGTATTAATTGAAGCAAATATGTTTTCTCTCTCTCACACCTTAGAAATGTTAAATATTTAATAACATGTGGTTCAAGACACTATAGTGTATTTGGTCTTCAGTGTCCAAGACACCAAGTCTCTAAGAGAACAAGTCTCATGTGTCCTTGGTGAGGTCCTAAATCTTCACATTGGGAGTGTAGGGATTTTACTTGCTATTTGAAACACAATATTCTGATGCTAACACTTCTGATTCTAGAAAACCAGGGTAGACAAAACTTGAAGTGGGTATTGGGGTGAAGGAGATTGTCTTTCTCAGTGGTCTCCTACAGTGGATTACAGAAGGGTGTGAACTCATGATCTCTAAGTAGAACAGAGAGCTGCTAACATCAGTTCTGTCTTTAAGGAAGTCTGGGCTCTGCATGGTTTTTGGGCTGAGATACAAAACAATTTCTCTATTTTCCCAAATAGTTCACCCCTCCCTAATTATAGCTCTCAGATAAATGTTTTGTTACCGTCAGAAAGCAGGCAAAGCAGGAAGGAAATAATCAGGCATTTTCCCTTAGAACATTGAATTTTAATACCGTTTTCCTCTCGCTAACAGACCTTTCAATTTTACTTCTTACGTGTTTTAAGTATGATCAATTTTACCTTTCAAGATATTATTCCTCATCCATAAAATTACACAAAAATTGCCATAAACAAGCTGACTGAAAAGGAACAATCCTTGCACATTAAAAAAAAAAATAACCTTCATGTTTATAGAAATAATAAAGCCCATGCAGTACTTCTTTTAAAGATCTTGCTCTAAACAAACTGAATTATTCATGCATAGAATTGTACAGCATTAGAACACCTGTTTTCAATCATGCATAATGTAAAATCACTCATTACCTCACAAGAGCCTCTACATCTCCAGCAATCAAATGGCATTGAAACAGCAAAACAGGTGCCTGGCAGGTGGATCCAAGCAGATGTTTTGGGCTTGCATGCCTTTTCTTGTACAGGTGTGATGATCTTGTTTTCAACTGCATAATTGCCATTTAAATAAGTAATATTTAATTCTTATGTACTTTAATATTTAATTTTTGCTTCTTCAATTCCTCTCCCACTTTGCCACTGCCTGGGCTTGAGGTGGATTTGAAAGCTTTTCAGACCCTGTAAGGTGGAGAAATGCCAACTGAAGGCGAAGTTCCACTGTCTTAGACCTTCATGGTGAAGGGACCCTCCATTTAAAAGTAGCTTCTGGGTGAGGATGTGGAGTTTCACTACTGAACAGGAAAGAAAAATTGACTTTTCCTTGTTAGGTATCATCCAAAAGTCATATTTAACCATTTCTTCTCTGCATACCATGAATTTTAAATTAAGTCAGTGCAAATCTATGAATGCAAGTCAGAAAGAGAACATCTTTCTTCAGCTGCCAATACACAATTTATTGAACTTCTGCAAAGAGAGCTCTGTGTGTATTTTCCTTGTGAGGCATCAAAATGCATTTGCTTAAGCATGTTTTAGTAAAACATTTTTAAGCCTCAGCTGGAAATAAGGTTTTCACTTCGTACTAGATTTATCCAATATAAATTCATCCAAGCATAATAAGTAATGCAGCCTTCAACAAGGGGTGTTGTAGGCACCTTATTTCCCTGTCTGTTTGTATCGTTCTTTCTTTTTTTTTTTAATAATCAACAAATTTAGCATCAGTGGAAGGTGCTATGTTGAAAGCTGCAAAGACAGGAAACTTTATTTTTGAGAACAGGTGCAGCATGAAATTCTATGGCATCCCATCAATGCTGTCATTCTTTGTAAATCTTTGTGCCTGTTTTAGCCATGGGTTTACAGTGAGTTAGGCTAATGGAGGGGAATTACAAGTCCATTCTGCTGACATAGTTGGTGGTTTGGGCACCCATATATATCTCACAAATTAAAGCCATTGTTATGGCAGGCAAGTGAACACAAGGATCTTATCAAGAACAAAGTATATCTTTGACATGTTACATTATATCGTCCATGTTTGAGATGACCTACGCAAAAATGTTCAAATATTTCTATGTAAAGAGAACAATGTTTTCAGTCATCCAAATATTGTGTTAATCCCATTCAAGTATGTAGATGTTTCTAAGTATCCAGATATGTGGGATCATTCATGTAGACCAAAGACGCAGAGATGGTTCCCTTTCTTTCCCCCATTCCCAAGATGGTTTGTCTCTTTGTAGACATGGCCATGATATTAGCTACCTGTATAATGCTCTCTCAAAAGAAAATACCCTAAAATGAATGAAGAAATAATCATATTGTACCTACTCTACCACTTAAAGTGTTAGAAGTATTTAAACTAATTTAATGGATTTTTTTAACGTTTTTATTGGAATATAATTGCTTAACATTGTTGTTAGTCTCTGCTGTATAACAAAGTGAATCAGCTATAGGTATACATATATCCCCATATTCCCTCCCTCTTGCGTCTCCCCCTCACCCTCCCTACCCCACCCCTTTAGGTGGTCACAAAGCACCAAGCTGATCTGCCTGTGCTTTGCTGCTGCTTCCCACTAGCTATCTATTTTACATTTGGTAGTGTATATATGTCAGTGCCACTCTCTCACTTCGTCCCAGCTTATCCTTCCCCCTCCCCGTGTCCTCAGGTCCATTCTCTATGTCTGTGTCTTTATTCGTGTCCTGCCCCTAAGTTCTTCACAACAATTTTTTTTTTTAGATTCCATATACATGTGTTAGCTTACAGTATTTGTTTTTCTCTTTCTGACTTACTTCATTCTGTATGACAGACTCTAGGTCCATCCACCTCACTACAGATAACTCAATTTCATTTCTTTTTATGGCTGAGTAATATTCCATTGCATATATATGTCACATCTTCTTTATCCATTCATCTGTCAATGGCCACTTAGGTTGCTTCCATGTCCTGGCTATTGTAAATAGTGCTGAAATGAACACTGTGATACATGACTCTTTTTGAATTATGGTTTTCTCAGGGTATAGTCCTAGTAGTGGGATTGCTGGGTTACTTGGTAGTTCTATTTTTAGTTTCTTAAGGAACCTCCATACTGTTCTCCATAGTGGCTGTATCAACTTACATTCCCACCAGTAGTGCAAGAGGGTTCCCTTTTCACCACATCCTCTCCCGCATTTATTTGTAGATTTTTTGATGATGGCCGTTCTGACCGGTGTGAGGTGATACCTCACTGTAGTTTTGATTTGCATTTCTCTAATGATTAGTGATGTTGAGCATATTTTCATGTGTTTATTGGCAATCTGTATATTTTCTTTGGAGAAATATCTATTTAGGTCTTCTGCCCATTTTTGGATTGAGTTTTTTGTTTCTTGATAGTGAACTGCATGAGCTGCTTGTATATTTTGGAGATTAATCGTTTGTCATTTGCTTCATTTACAAATATTTTCTCCCATTCTGAGTGTTACCTTTTTATCTTGTTTATGGTTTCCTTTGCCGTGCAAAAGCTTTTAAGTGTCATTAGGTCCCATTTGTTTATTTTTGTTTTTATTTCCATTTCTCTAGGAGGTGGGTCAAAAAGGATCTTTCTGTGATTTATGTCATAGAGTGTTCTGCCTATGTTTTCCTCTAAGAGTTTTATACTGTCTGGTCTTACATTTAGGTCTTTAATCCATTTCGAATTTATTTTTCTGTATGGTGTTAGGGAGTGTTCTAATTGCATTCTTTTACAGGTAGCTGTCCGGTTTTCCCAGCACCACTTTTTGAAGAGGCTGTCTTTTCTCCATTGTATATTCTTGCCTCTTTTATCAAAAAAAAAGGTGACCATATGTGCGTGGGTTTATCTCTGGGCTTTCTACCCTGTTCCATTGATCTATATTTCTGTTTTTGTGCCAGTACCATACTGTCTTGATTACTGTAGCTTTGTAGTATAGTCTGAAGTCCGGGAGCCTGATTCCTCCAGCTCCGTTTTTCTTTCTCAAGGTTGCTTTGGCTATTCAGGGTCTTTTGTGTTTCCATACAAAGTGTGAAATTTTTTGTTCTAGTTTTGTGAAAAATGCCAGTGGTAGCTTGATAGGGATTGCATTGAATCTGTAGATTGCTTTGGGTAGTACAGTCATTTTCACAATGTTGATTCTTCCAATACAAAACATGGTATATCTCTCCATCTGTTTGTATCATCTTTAATTTCTTTCATCAGTCTCTTGTAGTTTTCTGCATACAGGTCTTTTGTCTCCTTAGGTAGGTTTATTCCTAGGTATTTGATTCTTTTTGTTGCAATGGTAAATGGGAGTGTTTCCTTAATTTCTCTTTCAGATTTTTCATTATTAGTGTATAGGAATGCAAGAGATTTCTGTGCATTAATTTTGTATCCTGTTACATTACCAAATTCATTTAATAGCTCTAGTAGTTTTCTGGTAGCATCTTTAGGATTCCTTGTGTATAGTAACATGTCACCTGCAAACAGTGACAGTTTTACTTCTTTTCAGATTTGGATTCCTTTTATTTCTTTTTTGTCTCTGATTGCTGCGGCTAAAACTTCCAAAACTATGTTGAATAATAGTGGTGAGAGTGGGCAACCTTGTCTTGTTCCTGATCTTAGTGGAAATGGTTTCGGTTTTTCACCATTGAGAAAGATGTTGGCTGTGGGTTTGTCATATATGGCCTTTATTATGTTGAAGTAAGTTCCCTCTATGCCTACTTTCTGGAGTGTTTTTACCATAAATGGGTGTTGATTTTTGTCAGAAGCTTTTTCTGCATCTGTTGAGATTATCGTATGGTTTTTATCCTTCAATTTGTTAATATGGTGTAGTACATTGATTGATTTGCATATATTGAAGAATCCTTGCATTCCTGGGATAAACCCCACTTGATCATGGTGTATGATCCTTTTAATGTGCTGCTGGATTCTATTTGCTAGTATTTTGTTGAGGATGTTTGCATCTATGTTCATCAATGATATTGGCCTGTAGGTTTCTTTTTTTGTGACATCTTTGTCTGGTTTTGGTATCAGGGTTATTGTGGCATCGTAGAATGAGTTTTGGAGTATTCCTCCCTCTGCTATATTTTGGAAGAGTTTGAGAAGGATAGGCGTTAGATCTTCTCTAAATGTTTGATAAAATTCGCCTGTGAATCCATCTGGTCCTGGGCTTTTGTTTGTTGGAAGATTTTTAATCACAGTTTCAATTTCAGTGCTTGTGATTGGTCTGTTTATATTTTCTATTCCTTCCTGGTTCAGTTTCAGAAGGTTGTGCTTTTCTAAGAATGTGTCCATTTCTTCCACGTTGTCCATTTTATTGGCATATAGTTGCTTGTAGTAATCTCTCATGATCGTTGTATTTCTGCAGTGTCAGTTGTTCCTTCTCCTTTTTCATTTCTAATTCTATTGATTTGAGTCTTCTCCCTTTTTTTCTTGATGAGTCTGGCTAATGGTTTATCAATTTTGTTTATCTTCTCAAAGAACAAGCTTTTAGTTTTATTGATCTTTGCTATTCTTTCCTTCATTTCTTTTTCATTTATTTCAGATCTGATTTTTATGATCTCTTTCCTTCTGCTAACTTTGGGCATATTTTGTTCTTCTTTCTCTAATTGCTTTAGGTGTAAGATTAGGTTGTTTATTTGAAATGTTTCCTATTTCTTGAGGTAGGATTGTATTGCTGTAAACCTCCCTCTTAGAACTGCTTTTGCTGCATCCCTTAGGTTTTGGGCCGTCGTGCTTTCATTGTCATTTGTTTCTAGGTATTTTTTGATTTCCTCTTTGATTTCTTCAGTGATCTCTTGGTTATTTAGTAGTGTATTGTTTAGCCTCCATGTGTTTCTATTTTTTACAGTTTTTTCCCTGTAATTGATATCTAGTCTCATAATGTTGTGGTTGGAAAAGATACTTGATATGATTTTAATTTTCTTAAATTTACCAAGCCTTGATTTATGACCCAAGATATGATCTATCCTGGAGAATGTTCCATGAGCACTTGAGAAGAAAGTGTATTCTGTTGTTTTTGGATGGAATGTCCTACAAATATCAATTAAGCCCATCTCATTTAATGTGTCATTTAAAGCTTGTGTTTCCTTATTTATTTTCATTTTGGATAATCTGTCCATTGGTGAAAGTGGGGTGTTAAAGTCCCCTATTATGATTGTGTTACTGTTGATTTCCCCTTTTATGGCTGTTAGCATTTGCCTTATGTATTGAGGTGCTCTTATGTTGGGTGCATAAATATTTACAGTTGTTATATCTTCTTCTTGGATTGATCCCTTGATCATTATGTAGTGTCCTTCTTTGTCTCTTGTAATAGTCTTTATTTTATAGTCTATTTTGTCTGATATGAGAATTGCTATTCCAGCTTTCTTTTGATTTCCATTTGCATGGAATATCTTTTTACATCCCCTCACTTTCAGTATGTATGTGTCCCTAGGTCTAAAGTGAGTCTCTTGTAGACAGCATATATACAAGTCTTACTTTTGTATCCATTCAGCCAGTCTATGTCTTTTGGTTGGAGCATTTAATCCATTTACATTTAAGGTAATTATCGCTATGTATGTTCCTATTACCATTTTTAAAATTGTTTTGGGTTTGTTATTGTAGGTCTTTTCCTTCTCTTGTGTTTCCTGCCCAGAGAAGTTCCTTTAGCATTTGTTGTAAAGCTGGTTGTTGTGTTGAATTCTCTTAACTTTCGCTTGTCTGTAAATGTTTTCATTTCTCTGTCAAATCTGAATGAGATCCTTGCTGGGTAGAGTAATCTTGGTTGTAGGTTTTTCCCTTTCATCACTTTAAATATGTCCTGTCACTCCCTTCTGGCTTGTAGAGTTTCTGCTGAAAGATCAGCTGTTAACTTTATGGGGATTCCCTTGTGTTATTTGTTGCTTTTCCTTTGCTGCTTTTAATAATTTTTCTTTGTATTTAATTTTTGATAGTTTGATTAATATGTGTCTTGGTGTGTTTCTCCTTGGATTTTTCCTGTATGGGACTCTCTGTGCTTCTTGGACTAGATTGACTCTTTCCTTTCCAATATTAGGGAAGTTTTCAACTATAATCTCTTCAAATATTTTCTCAGTCCCTTTCTTTTTCTCTTCTTCTTCTGGGACCCCTATAATTCAAATGTTGGTGCATTTAATGTTGTCCCAGCGGTCTCTGAGACTGTCCTCAATTCTTTTCACTCTTTTTTCTTTATTCTGCTCTGTGGTAGTTATTTCCACTATTTTATCTTCCAGGTCACTTATCCGTTCTTCTGCCTCAGTTATTCTGCTATTGATTCCTTCTAGAGAATTTTTAATTTCATTGATTGTGTTGTTCCTCATTGTTTGTTTGCTCTTTAGTTCTTCTAGGTCTTTGTTAAACGTTTCTTGTATTTTCTCCATTCTATTTCCAAGATTTTGGATCATCTTTACTATCATTACTCTGAATTCTTTTTTAGGTAGACTGTCTATTTCCTCTTCATTTATTTAGTCTGGTGGGCTTTTACCTTGTTCCTTCATCTGCTGCGTATTTCTCTGTCCTCTCATTTTGCTTACCTTACTGTGTTTGATATCTCCTTTTTGCAGTCTGCATGTTCATAGTTCCCATTGTTTTTGGTGTCTGCCCCCAGTGGGTGAGTTTGGTTCAGTGGGTTGTGTAGGCTTCCTAGTGGAGGGGCCTGTTGCCTGTGTTCCGGTGGATGAGGCTGGATCTTGTCTTTCTGTTGGGCAGAACCAAGTTCGGTGTTGTGTTGTGGGGTGTCTGTGAACTTAGTATTATTTTAGGCAGCCTCTCTGCTAATGAGTGAGGTTGTGTTCCTGTCTTGCTAGTTGTTTGGCATGTGGTATCCAGCACTGGAGCTTGCTGTTCTTTGAGTGGAGTTGGGTCTTAGCATTGAGATGGAGATCTCTGGGAGATTTCTCACCAACTGATATTACGTGGGCCTGGGAGGTCTCTGGTGGTCCAATGTCCTGAACTCAGCTCTCCAACCTCCGAGGCTCAGGCCTGACACCCGGCCGGAGCACCAAGACCCTGTCAGCCACATGGCTCTCACCAAAAAGCTTCCTGGTGTCTTCCTCTCTGATGCGTTCAGAAGTGCTATTCAATTTAATGGATTTTTGGAGTCAGATCAGAAAGTTAACCCAGAGCTCTTATTTTTTCACCTAAGTATTACTGAAAACTCACCATATATATATTCTTTTTCAGATTCTCTTCCCTTATAGATTACTACAAAATATTGAGTATAGTTCCCTGTTCTATACAGTAGGGCCTTGTTGGTTATCTATTTTATATATAGTACTGTGTATATGTTAATCCCAAACACTTAATTTATTCTCCCAACCCCTTCCCTTTTGGTAACCATAAGTTTGTTTTCTATGTCTGTGGGTCTATTTCTGTTTTGTAAATAAGTTTATTTGTACCTTTTATTAGATTCCACATATGAGTGATATCATATGCTATTTGTCTTTCTCTGACTTACTTCACTTAGTATGATAATCTCTAGTTCCATCCATGTTGCTGCAAATGGCATTATTTCATTTTTTTTTATGCCTGAATAATATTCCATATTGTGTGTGTGTGTGTACCACATCTTTTTTAAGGGATACAATATCTTAAATGGGATATTGCATTGTATTGACTGCAAACAGATAAACAAATAAAACATTTCATGAAATACTAATGAATTGTTTCATTTCCAAAGAAATTAGTGCCGTGGAATCTATTCGAAGCTTGTAAGGGTTGTGGCTAGAGTAGCTCCCACAATTTACCTAGTCTTCAAGGATTAGAAGGTAATTTTCATTCTCCACTAATCACCTTTTTCACCAGAGCTTGAAAAAATATCTTGTGCAATAACTGCCTGCTTGCTATAATTATTTTCCTACTGGTCTGCTTTCAGGAGACTGAAGGATACCCTTCTTCCACTGACGTGGAGAATGACAGGACAAAGAAGTACTCAAATGTATATTAAGAAGTTATGAAAAATTGATATAAACCTCACTTGCTTAGAAGGCAACCAGTGTCCAAGCAAGTCTTAGCTTAGAAAACTAGACAAATTTTTTTCTAGAAAATACTATACATAGAGCATTGAGGAGGATGCAATAAATAGGCACAGAATTATTCAAACAAAACAATTTAAAACTCTAACTTAATCCCACACCCCAAAGCCAAAATATTGCAGCGTATTACATAAAAAATCAATATTTCCTGGGATCCATCCCCCAAGAGGTCCATTCCCAAAGATCTACAATAAAAGGCCTGAAACACTTAAAGACCAAAATTCTTAAGTATAGCTGTTGTTTAAAAATGATATTAAAATTAGTATTTTATAGTTGAGTTCATTTGGGGGAAGTTGAAATTGATGGTAGCAACTGGATTGATATGTATGTGATCTGGTTACCTTCCCTTAAGTGCCACAAGCCATAGAGAATCTCCTGCCCTTATGACAATTGCAACGCTGGGTTGGTTTCCCACATCTTCCCCTTGTAACTCCGTGTAAGTTCCATGAGTTTTCCAAAGTTGAGACCCTCTTCCCTGTGTAAGGCTTTGATGATAAACTTCCATAGGGCCTCTTGCTTCATTAATTTTTTCACCTCCACATTTTTCACTTACCGTTGTTTGTCCCATGACTCAAGTTTCCCCAAACCGGTGCCAGTTTTAGGTGTTTTATCTTTCTTGGCATATAATGAGTATCTACAAAGTTGCACTGCTAGAACTGAATAATTTGTGCTGCAGTTTTTCATTATCTCTTACAGATACAGGATCATGGTCTTTTCTACATGATCCACATAAAAATATCTAGAACCACTAAACAAGATCAATATTTTTTCTGCCATTTTCCTTTTATTTATTTTTGTAAGCATTATCTCTCAACATCCATTTTCTTAAAACCTACTTTTAGAAATTTTAAATCCCGAGTGAGTCATTTTTCCAACTTTTGGGGGACCTTTGCTTTCTTCAGAGTCAGAGGACATGAAAAACCTTGTCCATAAACTGAAAAAAACTCCAGGTCACATATTTTCAGCATCTACTAGAAAGTCAAAGATCTAGGACAGCATATGTAGTCAACTGAAATTATAACTACTGTCTGTAGTTAAATGCACACTAACTACAGTATTTAGCTATCTGGGCCATTTCTTCAAGATTTTAATTCCTGTCCAGTTCACTAAATGAGTCATTCTCTTCCTCTATCCCCCATTTTTATCATACCTGGATGGAAAGTGCCAGTTAATTGTTTGCATGTAATGTGATCATTCATAGTGTACCATTTGAATGACAGCAAGGATAGATGATTACCAACACACAAACAAGCAGTACATGTTTGATAAGATCAGTATAATATGAACATATCCTCTATTTTATTCATATTAGTAAGGATTCTGTCTAAAACATTTGTATTTATTCTAAAGTAGAAGCTAACTTTGAGATGAAGAGAATGAAATAAAATTTACTAAGATAGTAAAAATAAAGTGTAATGAGATGATTCAAATGGACTTGTAGCATTTTAAAATTTCTCAGAGTTAGCATTTTGAATATCAAACCTCATTCTATTATATATGGTCATACAAAGAGGTTAAAGTGATTTTTTACTTGGTGGAATGCCATAACTATAATTTTCTGCTTTTAATATTTTAGCAAAAATAATTTAATTAATGTAATTTGTGTTTTCTGTCCTCAGACTCTTTGTTGAAGAAATTGTTCAAGTTCTTACATAAAACATGGTTGTCTATGCACTTATCAGTCATTTTTACTAGAGGTACATGTGAATTTTCTGCTCATTTTGGACCATATGTGGCAACATTCAATGCAAATTAGTCAAGTGAATTAAATTTATAGAAAAAAACCTATGCTTTTCACTTAAAATCTTACTTCATGTTACATTGAATTAACTTTTTTGAAATGATTCAGGCCAAAATTAACTTTTACATTTTAAGACTTTATACAGGCAATGAAGGAATTGTTATTTTGGAAAACCTTTCTTTTCTTCAAAGTACCTTATAAAGTTTCATTCAAAATCAGTCATACATTATTTATCATTATTTATCATTTTTTCAGTTTTGTTAATATGAGTATCTACAATGCTATTCAAAAATATACATGAATCATTTGTTCTTAATGTTATTCCTTATAAAGAGCTATACTATTTAAATATTTTAGACAATCCTATTTACCACATAAAAAACATTAAAATAACTGTATATACAACTCAAAACTGTAAAAGCGTTAATTATCAGGCATATTCATATATTTAAGAATTAAAAGTTATTCCATTGTTTTTTTGGAGTAAGGCAAGAAAAGGATGGGCTTCTTTTGGAAAAGTGAGACTGGTATTGAATACTACCATAATCAAATTACTTAGTTAACTATATAATTAAGTACATTTTCCTTTGCATGTAATGAACCTGAGGGAAAATATTAAATCAAAATAGTAGCTCTATGAGGGACCAGAGGTCAAATATCAAAATACTTTGCTTAGTAAGAACCATTATAATATCACATTCAATAGTCAACAGATACTTACTGAGTGCAATTGCTTTTGAGGCAACATTTCAGGCACTTGAGGTATATCACTGAACAAGGCGGATGGACATCTCTGCCCTCTTGGGACTTCTATACTAGCAAGAAGAGACAGAATAAAAACCAAACATACTAAGTAAGTAAATAATATAGCCTGTTAGAAGGTGGTAAGTGCTATGAAAGAAGAAAAAGTAGAGCAAGTTAGGTGGGGGGAGGGAAATAAGACTCTAAAATGTAGGGTGTACATTGCAGTGACAAGTAGGGTGCTCAGAGTGGGCAACCCCGTGCAGCAGGTGACAAGTGAAAGAGGTAAAGAAAATTAGACAAGAGGACATATAGGGGAAAGGGTATTCCAGAAAGAAGAAACAGCTAGTGCAAAGGCCATAAGGCAGGAACAGGAATGCCAGTGCCACAAAAGCACAGTGAGTAGAGGAGAGCAGTGTACGAGGTCATGGAAATAACTCGGGCCAGATTTTTTAGGTCAGCAAATATTTCTGTGAAAAGCCCAATGGTAAGTATTTTAGGCTTCGCTACACACAGTCTTTGTTGCCAACAACTCATTTCTACCTATGTAGTACCAAAGCAGCCATAGGTAAAATATAAGTAATGTAAGTGTCTAGGTTCCAATTAACTTCATTTATGGACATCAAAAGTTAAATTTCACATAATTTTCACATATCCTACAGTTAAAAAAAAAACCCCTTTTTTAACCATTGAAAAATGTAATAGTATCCCTAGCTCATGGGTTACTAAAATATGTCAGTGGGCAGATTTGGCATATGGGCCATAGCTGCCAACCCTTTATGTGACATGGTTACCATTGCAAGGATATTGGCCCTTAGGTTCGGTGAAATGGGGTTTCAGTGTGGGGTTTTCAGCAGAACAACAGCATGATAGGTCTTACAATTTCTAAAGATCGCTTGGGTGGCTGTGCTGAGAATAAAAGTTACCGGGCGAGGAAAGAATGAGGAAGACCCGTTAAGAGGTTGATAGGGAATTCCAGGCAAGAGATGACGAAGGCTGAGACCAAGGTGTAGTAGTGGAGGTAGAGAGGAGTGGTCAGATTCCAGACCTGTTTCGAAGGGGGAGCCAGTAGCCATCCTGGCTCTTTATGTACACACAGAGTGCAAAATTACACAGAGGCACAAAAGTTGCCTCCTGAGCAACTGGCAGAAAAAATAAAGACATTAGAACTAGACTAACCTTGATTCAAACCCCATCTCACCATTAATGCGACATCAAAAGAATAACTCTCCCATGCTTAGTTTCCTAAGGGTGAAATGGCGATGATAATATTTATCTCACAGAGCAAGTCAACTGTAGAGAAAATATCAGGTATTCAATGGTAGCACTGCATTATGTGACATGAGTGTCATACACATGTCACAATTAATTCTTCTACCACCCAACAAGGCAGGTTGTGTCACGTCCTCATTGTGGAGAACATGAGCACACACTGCAGTCCTGCCCAGTATCATGCCGGCTGTTCACTGCAGCGCTGAGTTTGAAACTCATTCCACCTGACTCCAGAACCCATGCTGTTAACCACTATGCAGTGCTGCCTCCCTGGAAAAATTATGATTCATTTTTCATAAAACCAGAAACCCACCACCAAATGACTTAACTTTCAGAGCCTAACTTAAAGCTGGATACAGCAGATCAAGGATTACAAAAAGGAAGCAGAAAAACAACAAATACAGCCTGATATTAAGAAAGGAGCTAAACAAGAAGTAAAAGGATTGTAACAAGTATGCACAGGAAAGAAATGTAGGAAAAGAAAATTTTAAGGCAAATAAAACTTTACATCACATTGAGTCTTGATTATCCATGAAGACAATTCTCTTTCATAGGAAAATAGGAAGACACAAATTCAGTCATTCACTGGCTAAGTATTTTAGAGTGCCAAGAACCATCGCTGAAACTCAGAAATACAAGCAAAGAAGCTAGATATGGCATCTGCTCTCTTGTAGAAACCATCATTTGTGATTAAAGGGGTCTATTTTTAGTGGGGTTAAGTGACCCTCAATACCTTTGCAAAAAAAAAGAGAAAAATCAGAATGACAAAAACATAATCCAATCTCCAAAGAGAAGGAGTACAGATATTGAAGTTGCAATAGGAGTTTCGTGTTTGCTAATTGCTTAAAGAGAGGGCTCAGGAGAGTGAAGAAGGGAACACTAAATATTAAACTGAATGGATTCTTACTAGTCGCTTGTCAACTAAAATGACCACCTGTATTAGGGTGCTGCTGTCTCCCAGGCTGTCAGAGCCACGAACATCAGCAGAGACTGAGGGTATCCAGACACAGAGGGGAAAGGAAAAGAGACTAACAAGCATAGTTATAATAAAGAAAAGATTATCTCAGAAGGCATGTACTGGTCAAGGTAAATTTGGTTAATAATGGAAAATATACATACCAATGTAAGAGAACATATGGCAAAAAACTTGAGAATGATATGAAGTATGAAGAAATACACTTGTGAATATTATATATTTTGATTGATTTATAATCAGAATATATGGATCTCTACATGAATATTGACCAAAAGAAGAAAATACGTTGAAGGAGAGAATATCATATCCTCACATCTGAGGCAGCTCTATTGTAGAGATAGCCATTGTGTCAGCTAAGTTCTCTATGTTTCCCTTAAAATCTCAAATCCCGAGCCAGGCATAGCCCCTGCTTTCGGTAATGTCAGTCACCCCCGCACACCTAGCATTGCCTGCTGGCTGGTGACAGTATCTCCTTGATGAGTAGGCCGGGGCCAGTCAGAGGCAGCTCTCCTTTCAGCCTGACAGCTGCATATCCCAGGTGGTCTGACATTTGAGATGGAGGCTGTGGATAAGATTGAAGGTGTTTTAGGAAAGAAGTAGGCTGTGAATAACACCAAGACTTCATCCAGATGGAATCACTCATGAGACAACCTGAGATAGTCTATTACTGCCCATATGTCTTCTAGGTCTCCGAAGGCCAGGCTCCATTGATTTATTAGAAACCCACTATTTATGCTTTTGACTCATCTCACAACAGACTACAGTAAAGGATTTATCAGAGATGCTGCTATTTCTGGCAGCTGTTGGAATTTTATAAGTTCTTTAAATAAAACAGCCTCCATAAATATCCTAGTAAACATCAGGCAATAAAGTAAATATTTGGGGGTGAGATTCAGTTTATTTCCTTTTAATACACACCACCTTTTTACAAGTTTTCTTCTGAGCGCAGCCCCATGGCAAAACCTTTTACAGAACATACTTATTTTAGGTAAATAAATAAATATGTGACTCCAAAGAAGTCAAAATTACTAGATATAGCTATGCTCACAGTATTGCTTAAACACTATTTTTCCCTTGCAGATAAGCCTTGGAAGAATTATTTCATTATTTTACCAGCACAAACAGTTGTTACTAGTGTATCTTATTTATAGATGGTTCTTTGAGGAACTATAGTAATATAGCAAAATATCAGTTATTTCATCACGCTGGTGAATTTAATGAACCTGAAGGTGTGTGTTATTTTAGCACTTGCTGTAGCTCCTGTGAAAACCCAGTGGTGCTAAAATCTGTAAACCTGTCATTGCTTAAGTAATAACCTTGTTAAAAGCATCTTCATTTAACTTACTTTAGCTTCTGCAGGATGTAGGTTTTATTTTATCAGTGCAGAGAGTAGGTGTTTCAAACCCAAACCACTTATTGTAAATATAATTAATTGTAGTTCATTAATTTATTCACAGTGTTATTGCTTTTATTTTAACACTTAGGTTAAATTAAATATTGTCTGGAATCTAGTACCCATTTTCAATTTTTTACAAACTCTTAATTTATATTGAAGTTCTGTGGTTATAAGAATAAATTTTAGTCTGCACCAATGAAAATGTTCATTTTAATTTTTAATACTCCTTTATGTGAGGCACAATGACTCTTCCTCCCCTATACACACTGTAGATTGAAAAAAAAAGCACATTTTTGTTAATCTGCTTGGAATGGATTTGAGTTTATTCTTGCCTTTTAAAATGTGGAGAAAATTGGATATTGATGGTAGGTGTTCAGAATTATCAGTTGATTTCTACAAGAACACATCTACAATTATTGAAATGCTGGCAATAAAAGTGGGAACTCCCTCCTATTTAGAATTATTTATGAAAGGAGAGGAAGAAAGGGAGAGACAGAGACAGAGAGAGTGGATGAAAGAGGACAAAAACTGTAATTTGTATAATTATAGTCTCAAAACAAAAACAAACTTTCTATAATTACCTAGATAGGCCAACAGCAAGGTGTATGATAAAAGCTATATGTTATCAACCACTTTGAAATCCTTGGCTGATTGCAATAATGCAGTCAGTAAATACTGACACATGTTCCATTCATTCTACTACCACATCTAGAAGAACGTTATAAAAGGTGTTGGTGGCCAACCAGCGTTTCATTGCCGAGTGACATTAGTTAAACAGCTACTAGCCTGATAGGTAGATGAAGATTTATACCAAATTTTCTTTCCCCAAAAGGTATCAAGAAAAATGCAGGATAGAAATAGTATAATAGGCCCACTTGGCAATAAATTGAATCTGTCAAGGTGGTTTTATTTCTGAATCCATTATTTTTAATACAACTTTTTTTTGTAAGGTCATGAAATTCCTTGTTTGGTTAAAGTCATGGAAAATTAATAATCAACATGTTCATCTATACAAAAAACCCTCCAATTTAACTTGAATTTTAGTGCTTTAAAGTATAATAACTATCAAACAGATTGACTATTATAATACTCAAGATACCTTTGTAAAATCCCTCCAAATTGTAATCCTGATATTATTTTTTTCTACTCCTCTAATTATAAATGTTGATTTTAAATTTGGGGCTAGAGAGAGTGAGGAGAGGAAACACATCAAGAACTAAGACAATTTCTTGGGTTATTTTCAACATGTAAAATAATAACTTTAAACATTGTTTTCTGTTTAATGATTTTTGTCTTTTAGATGAAGGTTCTTAGAATTATTAACATATAGATTGGTTGAAGTGTGGGTCATTCAAATAATAGTATATTTAAATATGCAGTGAAAAAAGTTTTGAAATTGCATATATACTTTTGCTGTTGTTATTAATCTCTTTTTGTAACATACCTATTACTAAAAACTTTGTTTAGTAATTCAGTTAATGTTTATATGTCTTGAATAAATGACATTTTTAATCAGAATATTAAGCAACCATGTTAATTTTTGTTTTGTCTGACAGTTAGTATAGTTTCTAAATAATAGCCAGACAAGAGATTACACAATTGTATCTTTCAATAATATACACTTTAAATGTACATTAAAGTTAGAAAAATTTAATAAAATTCACACTTATATCAAGGATTTTTTTAATTAAATCTATTGGTTGTTGGTATCTGTGAACTCTTAAGAATAAACACCTGCAGTGTTTTATTATGTAAAAAGGTGGTTTAATTGCATCATATTTATCACAGACGAATCAAGCCCTATTCAGAAGATAATAATGACACGGTAATTGGTTCAGGATGATTCAATATTGTACTAATAATCATAAATACCGCTGTCTTCTGCTTTGATTCAGGGCTGACATGCTAATATAGATTGGATTTAGAGCAATAAATATTAGTGAACTGGATCTAGTATTAATGTCTAGATCCTTGGTTTGGCTATGCCAGCCAGAAACAGGTATAAAACATATGCATCACTTGAAAACATATTTTAAATTACAATATGAATTCAGTCAATGTACTTTATTGGCTTTCCTTAACTATTCATTTCTGAAACCAACATCTTCAATATATGGAGGTGGAAGGGAGTAGAAATAAAGGCATTTCCTTATTTTTCTTGTAAAAACGATCATTTTGGATGAGTAATACTGTTTTTACATTTGATCGAACAAGTTACCATGGATGATGTGACATGATGACCTGGTGGGCAAAATTATTCATGTGCCAGTTATGTAATGAAGGATAAGAAAATCATTCCCATTACACACTGTGTTCAGCAGACACTTGGCGGTTAAACAGGACTATTTCTTAGCCAGTGTGGTGGCAGCCTTTCACTGAGAGCCAAAGGAGAAGGAGGCTCATTATGTAGGAAACAATGATCCTTATTCACTCAACATGGAAACTTGCCTTACAAGTGCACATTGGATGGCTCTGGGCTGGAACAAAAATGGCATATCCCCTGTTATCAATGGAACAGAAACCCAGGATCAACATGCCTGGCTTGGAATGCTGCCTACTGGGGATAGAAATGGATATATTCAGGCATTTGTTTATTTATGATCATTTCTATGGATTGGAGGGGTTGGGGATGTGCTTACTCTCTACCCCTGCTGATCTAGGTCTCTTTTGTGGGAAAAGGTGAGAGGGGCAGCTCACAGGTGCCAATAAAGAATATAACTATGCAATTTTAACTCTGAAGTTATAAGACTGTGCTGGAGACAACTGATTAGATGTGTAATGTTTACCTGGCAATGGAATAATTTTTTTCTATTATTTTAACTAAACATAGGATGATGGCATGTACAAAATCTATGTATAGGACCAAAAGAATGTCATAGGGTATGGAACCATTGCTTCCTGGTGAAGAACCCAAACATAATAATAACGCATTTCCTAAGAATAATAGAGAGGTTGATGAGACCAATGGATCTATAGAGGATTTGGATTATCCCGTTACCTCTCTTGCTTTCGGCTTTTTGTTATTTACAAATTGGGAATTTGAAATGGAATTTACTCTCCAAAGGTCATTATGAAGAAAATGAATATAAAGCTTATCAAATCTATTATTTATACAGATGCTCCAGGATGAGTATTGAGATTCTTTCCCATCATTTATCTCTTTTCTAATTATTTAAAATAATCTTTGAAGGTAGGCATAGAGTGGCGTGATTAATTTCTCATTGCCAAAGTCAGGCAGGAAACACAAGTAGATGAACCGTGTGTTGGAAAAAAAAAAAGAAAAAAAATGCCAGAAAATACTACATCAGTGTCCTTTAAGAGTTTTTGATTAACCCAATGATTCCACTCAAGGGGGCAGGCTTCAACCTGTACTGGTGTTCTCAAATCTTCCCTCTTCATGCAAGGTATGGAAGACACAATTTTCTCAGCATACACTCAGTTGAATCTTTTCTAATGGCATCCACGTTGGTGCTACTTTCTAGGTAGGCATGGAGGGATGTCTTCATCATTCGCAGGAGTCCGGGTTTACTGCCAAAGGCAATGATCCAATTCCACAGGCGAGGGAAATAGATAATTTCAGTTCCCAAATCAGCATTGCATCCAGTAACACCTGAGCAATGAAAATCCTGTGGCGTCTATATTCAAGAGCCAGGAAATTCCATGTGTTTATGGAATCAAGTTCTCTCCTAGGTGGAGTGACTGTTTATTGTTTAGTATCCATGAAAGGAAATCTGCAGTCCAATAGCAGCCAGACGTCACACATTCTCCATGTATCTACGCCCCAGTGGCTCCAGTGCTGAACCAACTGCTCAGGAGTTACAGGGTAACTAATTTACTTGGTCTTATTTCTCCCTGAAACTCTACGTGTAGTTGTGGTTCACTGGTTTAGTGACGTGAATGAAGGGAATTCACTGCACTTCAAATCTCTCATTACACCTTAATTAGGACACCAGCTAGAAATATCAATGTTTTAACAACTGTAGCAGACAAGGTTTCTTTTCCTTCTTTAATCACATATTGTAAAGCAGATTGAAGTACTTTATCAATGTTTTCTTCTTTTGTTTTTTTTCTAGTGAGAATCCGCAGCTAAGTATACTAACATAAAAACTAAGGCTATGATCTTTCCATTTTAATCCTCAGCTCAGTCAGCAACGGAGTAATAAATGATAACAGGAATCATAGAAAATACATTATTAAGGAGTAAAAATGCATAACTATTAAGTTTTTGTCGTGTTGAATTTTGTTTTTTGTGTTTGTGTTTTTTTCTTAACAGAAATTTTGCCACTGAGGCAAATTATACTTTTTTTTTTTTTTTTTTGGTTGTTACTTAGTAAATTTCCAAGTAATTAAAATCTTTTTTCATCATCATTTTGACTTTAGAAACCTGTTTTGGGACCACAAACTACCAGTGTCCTTAACTCGGAGCACCTGAGTAACCTCCCCTGTGAGGTGCAGTTTTGTTGTAGAAAACATCTGAATTCTTGTAACATCTGGACCATAAGTAATAAAAAGCTAGTTTTTAGGTGTTAGCATAACAGTGTGTAGCAAAGGAGGGAGAACATTTTACCTAGTATTTATAATTATTTAAATATTTACCTTCCCCCAAAACAAGGTTACAATAAATTTCTAATTAACAACAAAATAAAATAAACATAACTTTAAAAATACACCTTTAAATCAAAGAAAGAAGACAAACAATACTAAAATTTAATCTGTCCTTTGGGGCAGGAGACAGCTTACAGGTTCTTGTCAGCCAGCTAAATGACAGTCAGAAAAGATCATGTGACTGGGGTCTAAAAACTAATTAATCTCCATAAAGCTGTAAGTGAGGTAGGTAAGATGACTTGAAATCTGATTACATTATTGCATTTAAGGGGAGAAAATGCAGCATGTATTTTTCATGTTGATTTTAACCACCTGAGCCCTTAATGATGTTTTGTACCTTGGAAGAAAAATCATATTTCATCCATATTTTAAAAAGAACTACAAAGATGCTACTGTCAGTATATGATTTACGTATTTGTTGTAAATAATATGAAAATGAATCATGTAGGATGCCTCTGTAAAGTTTTCAAAGAATAAGTAATTCTTTGAAAGGTAGATTCACTGTGAAAAGGAAGCCATAAATCATAAGACTAAAAGAAATTTACAAAGATATTTAAAGGAAATAATAAGTTTACTATTCCCAGCCCTACTTCCATAAAAAGCAAATGATTAGGTAGTATATTTTGGCTATTGGACATTTATGTGCTACATTGTTATTAGTTCTAAAGTTTAAGTCCTATTCAAAATAATTCTGAAAATTGATTAAAGTATCGCATTCTCTACCACTTCCATTATTCTAGTCACACACAACATATGTAAACACTTTGAATGTTAGAAGGAGTGATTCAGAATCCCATGGAACCTTCTTGTATGTTTCACAGCTAATTCTTTTTTTGATTGCTTTAACATTTACGTAAAAGAGACTTCTAAGCAATGGTTCTTTAAATGTGTTCTCCTTTTATCTGCAGCAGAAGAACAGGATTATAGAATAATAATTTGGAACATTATGTCTGGAATGCTGTGAAAATAATCCTTATTAGATTGGAATGAGCCCTGAAGAGAGAGAGAGAGAGAGAAAGAGAGAGAGAGAATGTGTGTGTGTGTGTGTGTGTGTGTGTGTGTGTGTGTGTGTGTGTGTGTGTGTCTTGGGGGGAGGGGAAGTTATGTGTATTTCAGAAAGAAAAAGAGAGAGACAGAGACTTGGAGTTTTATTAATAAACACTATCAATCATAGATTATGTAAATTATATATCTTTAAAAATTTTATTTAAAAAATTGGAAGCACTATATCTGAGTTAAAATACAAGTCAGGGAATTTATTGCTACCAGGTAATCCATTGTATACTGAACACAGAGAGAAGGTGACAGGCAGAATACATTCTCTAGTTTGTTTTATTAAAATTATAATTGTAATTTTTTCATAATAATATTAATGAATGTGTGAGCAGACTGAATCACGAAAATAGAGCACCTCTCATTGAGAATCTGAAAGCATTTTACAAATGAAGGACTTTTTCTACTCTATTTTATGTGAACAAAGCTTTTGTGAGTTAAAGTACATTCAGTATTTTAGGGAAAAGTTATCATTTTTCATCTTGGCAAAAATATGCTAGTCAACTTTTTCCCAGTATGCAAACTTTAGAGGCGTCATAAACGAGAGGTTTGGTTTAAGATTCAGAAGGCAAGAAATATCTTTTGCTCTTCATTTTTCTTTTCTCTAATCATCTTAAGGTGAGCATTCATGTAGTATACAGATAGATGCACACCAAAAGATATATTTGTGTGACAGGAGGGCAGCTAGAATACTCTAGAGTTGTCTGAACCAGGCAGAGTGATGGAAAAGCCACAGGAAGGAAAGGAGAGCTTCAGGAAGGAGAGCTGCTCCCTCTTTTCTGACCTCTGCCTTCACATCCATCTAATCGCCTCTGTATCCCTTCCTATTATCCACTATCTTTCCACTTTGCCCTTTGGGATACAGAGTATGGAAAACATTTTCCCCGACCTGAATAAGCATTTATGAGCAGCTACTTCCTGAGTTCAGTGAATATTTTTAGACCTTAAAAAACATTGTACTTCCTATGAATGATGTTATCAGTTAAAATATTATTACAATTATTTTGGATTAAGTTATCACTGCTTAAATATCCCTGGTTTATATTTCCAATCACTGAAGATTTGAAACCTTAAGAGAATTCTTGCTAATGGGTAACTAGTCAATATCCATGGTTAAAACTGAAAGGAGGTAAAAATGGAAACTACGACACTGTGGAGAATTCTAAAACTTTATGTTAAGAATTTCTAAAATGACCTATATGCAAAATAATTTACAGGAGTATCACTTGAAATTATTTTAAAGAATGTTTAGTGAGAGACCAGGGTATATCTGAGGTATAACACCCTTCTGTTGAACTCTAAATTCTAAGCAGAATTTTGTTCTATTGTGTAATGATGCGCAAAGGCCAGACCATTCCCACCAACTGCACTACAGAAAAATCTTCTGAGCCTATACACCATCAATTCACTTTCCTTACATAATCGAATAGACAAAGCTTGCCACTCAAGATCAAGGAAAACAGGGATGGAAGAGAAAAGATTGAGATTGAGTATTCAAAGAAAAAGCTAATATAATTCTCTGTGCTGATATCTTTCTCCCTCCTTGTTTGTTTACTCTTAATATTACAGAATTGTTAAGCAGTTAAAAAAATTCTGAGATCCAAAAATGTGTCAACATTACAACACGTTGAATTTTTTATCTGCTTTAAAGTGTGCCCTCAAAAGCTTGCTTTTTTGAAGCAGGCATTTGCATAAATGGCTTAAATAGCCAACTCTTCTGCAGTGGTGAACCAAATTTTATTGGGGTTGTGGAATTAGGTTTCTTCTCTTTCTTTTCTTTTTTCACTTCCTTTCTGGCTGACAAGGTGTTTGCTAACATATCTGAAATTCGGATTTAAACTGAGATCTACTTTGACAATTGAGGGACAGATTTACGAAGCACCAAGACTTCTAATTGGTAGTTTGATTTGAGTGTTTGTGTGCCTGTGTTTGTTTTTTTATGTACTTATGTACCTATTTCTACATTCATTCATCCACTTACTTATGGACAGAACATTAGATAAGAATCCACTTTCACGAGAAAGATAGTAGGCAAATTCTCGTTTAACATAAAAGCCACTTCAACTATTAATTAATTATGATTACAGAAAATCCCCATTGTGACAGAACATCATTTAACTTCCAAAAACTAGAAGCAGTGACAGCACACATTTTTATAAAACTCTACTATGTAATAATTTTGTGTAAAGAAAGATTGTCCAAACTGATCTTTGAAAGGAGCTTAAATTACCAATCAAATATACATAACCCATTTCATTTGTTAAGGTCTTGATTTTCTATATTATTTTGGCTTTGTTTTAACAAATACACTTGGCCATAATGAAAATAAACCTGCTGAAGTCTCCGAGGTCTGAGACAAGCTATAACACATTTCTGCACCACGGGGTGGGCTCCTGGGATGCCTACTGAGAAAATGCCTGCCCACTGAGCATGCCCAGACTATTAAAATGAATTGACATGTTAATGCTGACAGGAAAAGAGCACAAGAGAGCTTGCTAAATTACTGCTCAGTCAGGCACTAGGAATTCCTGAGTGGCTAACTCCTGAGCAAAACCCACAGCAAGCACAACAACATCAACAAAACTTTATTGTCAAATGCACCAAAACAAACACTAACAGGGCTGTCATGTTAGTAATCCACCTGCCCATAAATCATATGGATTTTAATCATACCTGCCACCTTAGCCGCTTATCCCCAGAGAAATTGTTTTCTTTTTGCTCCCTCCTTCACTCGCTTTCAATTATCTGGAAGCGGGTTCACGTGTTTATTTATTTATCTAAAGTTCACATACAGTATGCATGCACAAATTTTCTCCAGGGGTCTGGACCAGGCAGATCATAGGAGGATGCAGTGGACCGTAGCAGCTAACAGCTCAGATGAATGTACTCAGTCTCAAAAACCTGCTTTGGACCATGATGACAAGGAAAGGGGAGGACAGAAAGTAATTAGTGTGTGTACAATGATTGATTATGGCTTAATATTCAGGCATTTCACCTTTAGACCACTATAGGTAGACTTAAAGAATGATGAAACAGGAAGTCCTCGTGGTTTTTGAGAAGCAAGGAAGAAAAAAATCTGCTTTTCCACATTTAAGTCATTCGCTTTCGCTTCTGCAGAGGTGGAATAAAGTTTATTCACTTTTAAACACATATGTTTGATCAGTCTATTCACTGCATCTAAGAATTGTTTTAAATCTCAAATATTAAGGTGAGCATAAGAAGTGACTTCTAGCCTTGGGCAGGCAGACAGGAGATGAAAGGAAGCTGCACATTTCAGATGAAATTATCAGTTTTAATAGTCTCACCATTGTGTTGTCTTACTCCCAGGAGCAACTTCAGAAAATAATACCAATTTGGCTACTCAAGGAATAAGTAGTGAACTGCTCATGACCCTTTCTCAGCTCCAGGAGGTGAAAGAGGAGAACAGATGCATTGTGGAGTTCATATCCTTTAGACATAAAAATCATTTTCAGGAGACAACATTGGCCCCAAAATAGATATGTTAGATATGGCAAATTCAGGAGAAAGAAAACTTTCACTTTATTATATCTGTCTGATTCAAGGGTTTTTGCTACTGTGGTGTGTGTGACTGTGTGTGTGTGTAAGTCATGATGGCTTTTTATGCACATTCTGATCTATACTTGCCAAACTGTGTATTAGCTCCATCTCTAGATAGAATCTGTTTAGAACACCCATAGAAATTAAAAGGATCACATGGAGTTTGACATTTTGCAAAATGAAAGAATAATGGATGTATTATATTGCGTGTTTTTTCCTTTTAGTAAAAATGTCTGACCCTTGGGAAGCTTGGCTAGAAGTTCAGAAGTCTGAATCATTTTTCTTCCTCTTTAGGCTCAAAATATATAAGAATGTAATTTTTTCAGCTTCATATTTTCCTTGATATTTCAGTAAATGTGAGATACCCTTCTTGTTCATAAATCATGAACTAAGTAATCGAAGTTCACCCTAAAATAATTTGGTGTCTTTTGACTTTGCATCTTATATCCAAATGCCCAGATAAACAAATCTCCCTGCTCTATTAACTTCTATGTTTGTCTTCTTATAACTGTGACCAAGGACATGCCACAGAACATAAGAAGTATTTGACCTATAACCTCAAGTTTGAAAGAATAAATAATCCATCTCATATTGGATGTAAAATTCTAGTCTTCCCAAATGCCAGGTTATTTATATAAAATAGACACTTAGAATATTTTTGGGTAGAAACTAAATCATCGAGTTACATTTCATATTTTACCATTATATGTCTATATTTTACAGATTGTGATCATGGTTTTTTGTTTTCTATAATCTTCCCTAAAAATTATATTCACTAATCTATTCAACAGTTACTTACTGAGCACCTGATATGTGTCAGGTAGGTGCCAGATCACGGTGTCTTAGGTAAAATACTCCTTAATTGTTTGATAAATTTAATTTAGACAGATCAATCTATATCTATTTATCTATCTATATATCTATCCATCTCATTTCAAAAATATCAACTTTAAAGTCCAAAATTAAACTGAACATGGTTTAGATGAATTAAGGTAACAAAAAATCCATCAATAACTTTTCATGCACCAATAAAAAAATGGCCAAAAAGATTTTGATTACCCAAGTCTGTATTGCTCTATCTGCATCACATGGGTGAGAAGAGAAGGGAGCCCAGGGCAGAACATAGAGCATCACAGAATTGCAAGAAATTCCCAGAAAGGCTGAGAAGGAAGAGTCAGAGAGATTGAAGGAGCTGGGGAGAATGTGAAATGGGAAGAAAATATTTCAAGAAAGAGAATCCAATGCTGTCAAAATGTCAAACAACATAAGGACTGAAAAGGGTTTTCTGGTTTAGTAAGAAGATGTCGTTGATCTGCAGGGGTGGTGGAGTGAAAGCCAGATTGTGGTGGCTTTAGAAACAAATAGAATGAAGTGAAGAAACAACTAGTACAGAAAATTATTTTAAAGAGTTTTTCATTG
>NC_138863.1:85892984-85940484 GCF_965194805.1 Balaenoptera borealis
ACAGACAACAGCTAGCTCTTCAAAAGAAAACTGAAGTTTAGTACTAAATTTAGATTCCCGTGTCCGGTTGAATGTGCCTTGAGCTTTATCTCTGCCGGGTTTTTTGTTTCCTCTCTGCCTCTTTTCCTCCCTTCAGGTTGGCTTCAAGTGTTTGCTAAGAGATTAGTTAGCAAGTTTATATTGAGGAGGTAGCCATGGGAAGCAGCTCTCTGTTCCAAGGAACGCGCAGTGGGTCAGAGTGCGAAGATACAGGGAGCTAAGACTGACTAAGGCCCTGATCAGGTACTTTATTTTCTCTTAAAGACACACCCACTCGTAGAAAGGTTTGTGGGGTGACTTCTCATCCCAACAGGAGCACAGATGTTACCACTTTTAGAAACTTCTAAACAAGCATGATGGCTGGAACAACTTCATGAAAAAAAAAAATTTAAGTCTATTGCCAGAACACTCCCTTTTCATTATGTAAAGAGGTTATAATTTGAGATATTCAAGGTTATTTTCACCTCCATTCATAAGACAGCATCTTCTGTGTTCTGAGGAAGGTGGCAAAGGAGAGAAAAATATGCAGCAGCATGAAAGTATTGCTGCTAATAACCAGTGAGACTGCACTAAAAATCTGAAATTGAATCTCTAGAGTAAAACACATACACATTTCCACCTGCCCTAAGCATGCTTTCTTAGCAACGACAGTTTCACGAACTGAAATAAATTGCCTTTTCTTCCAGTAGTAGTAGTAGTTTACTCAATATCATTTATACCAAATAATTTTCACAGCCAAAAACAGTGATACAGGTAGGGGTAACTAGGCAAGAAAACGTTTTATTGTTAGTTTTGTGTAATATTATACATGAAAAAGACACTCTGCTAGCAACACAGACAAGACACTCTGGCCTGTTCTTTTAATTTCATGAGAGATTTTTGTGTCCATCGCCATTGGTGTGAACAAGAGTTAGACATGCAAATCTCCCACCTGGCAAAAGAATAGACCTCTTAATATATTAATGGGGCAGAGTCTCACTTCATATATGAAGTAAATTCTGGCATTGGTTTGGTGCTTCCTACGAAAACTTTGTTAGCGACTGTTTATAAAGGAGACAGACAAATAGAAGTTGATCCGAATAGTCCTCCTGCCCCAACCCCCAGCTCAACATGATCTGCTGTGTCGTGCTAACTCATAACATTCTATCTGTAAATTGCTCTAAAAGAAGCCATAATCCTCGCTATGTTTTATAACAAATGCATGGCTAGGACCAATATGACTTCTCACCTTTTAATGAACTGTCCTAGTTTAGGATCTTCTAAGGAATGGAGTGTAAAAAGAAGCAAAGTAGAAGATGAAGAGATCTCGTAAATAGTTTCCTTTGAACGTCCACAACTGCTTACATGGCCTTTTCCCCTTTTTTCCAGGCTAGCAGAAATGGCATGCCCAGGGCTCATGCAAGCAAGCACATTTTAGAACTAGTCATTGGATGATTTGAAAGAGACACCAGCCCTGTGATACCAATGAAGGGCACTGACCGAGAACTTAGTCCTGGGATCGAGAGTAGGTGTGACGTTAGTATAAGGAGTTCCTGAAGGAATTTGTGATTCGTGTGAAAACAGGAAGCGTAGATCTTCTACCCATTGGTCGGCATCAGGTTTCAAATAAACAGAGATTGATGGCTGCTTTTTTTCTCCCACCCCATTCCTAGCTGAGTGAGGAAGTTCTGCTTCATGTAAATAAGATCTGTGAATTTATCTGCAGTGAGGTAGGGCTTTAATGATCAGTATCTGCAAGCCAGGAGCATGAATGTGATCTCACTGTATCGCAGTGTAGAGATGAGATAGTCTAGAGCTACAGCACACCAGTGCATTGTGCCCGGGTGTCGGGAACAATTCTCCCATTTCCAAAGCAGCGACTCTTTCTCTTTCATCATTGTTTCCTTACCTCACTTGTATGCTTCTTCTGATACAGATCTGAGTGAGTTGTGCAAGCTTCAGACTTGCCAGCCCTCAGCTCCCAGGCCTAGTACAGAGTAATTCATAAATTTACCATATTAGACTATCAGATTGAAACCAAGGGTTTCTACTAGTGGTGGAATTGGAAAGCCCATTGTTTTGATTATCATTTCATCAGCCCCAACTGATACTAGTATGCTCAAGGAAAACATACTTCAGTTACAGTTGATTTTCAGATTCCAAAATGGTGCTGCAAAGCCTGTGCATCTCTAATTATATTTTATGCTAGGCTGTGCAATACCAAAATATACGCTGCAGCAATCAGTGAGTGAACAGTATCAATCAATTTGTAAACAGATGAAGTCACTCATTCCCAAACTGGTTTTCCAAAAACAATTACTAAATTACAATAGAAAAAAATTGTACAGTTACTGTATTTGTGTGCTGTGTTACAATCAACATACCAGGGAAACAAAACAATTTAATGCAGAAAAATCATCATTCATCTACATTATAATTGCTTCTTTTTCACATCTACAGGGCGGTTAATTAAAATTGTGATTAAATGCGGTCGCGCTGCCTAAGATGTCTTGCCCAAAACAGGTGGTACAGAATTTAAAAGTAAAAAAAATGTAATTAGCATTGGAAATTGAGAAATTGCCTGTAAGAATCAGTGTTAATTTCAGTCAGTGATGAGGTAATTTATAAATGAATGCAGTGGAGGCTGTGCAAATGCACATTGCCTTCCTTGCCATTCTTAGCATTCTCAGCATGCAGGTGAAAATGTTTTCAAAATATTGAGGTAATTTGAAAATCAATCCATGCATTCTGTATCTTTTTCCTCCCATTTGTACCAAATGCTGAACAAATGCTGCCATAGATGGCACGATCCACCGGTTTTTTTACTTTCTAAAAGCAATGCTGCACATATTTTAGACCTAGATTAAGAAACGTCACAACACCAATTGCAAGTCTAAAACTGTTACAAGGGTCTGAATCGTCCACCTGAAGTTCTGACTAACGTGGATTGGGTTTGCTGCATGTTACTCCTGTCGGTGAGATGGAGACCTGGAAAGAAATTTTTTCACGGAACAGGTAGTACAGACTTAAGGACTCTTAACCAATCTGATAAATACTTGAGGTTCTATTTCTTAAGTTTAAGGAAGAACTGGAGAGTTATAAAAATCTGCTTTTAATGGAAGAAATTTAACTTTCATGTGCTTATCCTCATCAGCTGAGCAATATGAATTTAAGATATTTTAATCATTCATCGAAAAGGATATGGGGTTATATAGTATCTGGCTTCTTAAAGAGACTTCTTGGGACTTTTTAAGCGTTCTCTTCCTGTATTTGGCACTCTGCAAAATGATCTCTCCATATAAAGCTTATCCTAAGAATATGCTTGGTTAACTGTTATAGATCAATCTGATAATCAGATTCTCTCATGTAAAATATTCTGCCTGGTTCTTTGCTGTTCGAGGCAGAAATCAGTGATTTCACTCTGAAGATATTCTTTGGGTAATCCTGACATTTTTGGGAGAGAGACAAAAACTAAGGACCAGTCTGTTTATCTGACGGTATCTTACCATCCTCTGATTTTAGGCCTGTTATCAGGTCTACCCCCCATCAGTTTTAGGATACAGATGAACTGTGCAGTTTAGACTGAGTGAATGGCATGCTGTCATTTCTCCCGTATTTAAATCATTTAATATTTAGTTTCCCATTTAATATTACAAGTAGAAATAAAATGAGACCTATAAATGTAGGAAACTGAAAGGTTACCAGTTAACTTCAAGATCCCTCTCTTTTCACCAGCTTCTACCTCCCACTAACTGTGATTAGGGCAATTTCATCTTCCCGCCGTCAGTTCACCTTCAGTGAGGAAGAGTGCATATTTCGTCAAAGAATGGCTTCCTGGATTCCCTTCAGGACCTGTGAACATAAGATCTGCAGCCACATGGGACTTGGCTCAAGTTTCAGGAGAGTGGTGGGACAGGGGAGGGAATATGACGTGCTCCGGGGCTGTGCTGGTTCTGAGTTTACAAGGGGTCACACAGGTTAGGGAATCACAGATGTCAAGAGAGCTTCAGGCCCTACCCCTTGAAAAATTTGCAGTAGAAATCTTCTTACCTCTTTACGTTTAGTTCGTAGTCCTCTGTAAGCTCGCAGGGCAGCGTGGAGTTCTTTACATGGGAATTTTCACCTGTGTTACATCAGACCATTGACAAGGACAATGTCTTTTATAGCTCATCTCCCAAGTATCGTCTCCATTCTCTTACAGAGTCATCGGGATCCTCAGAAAAGGTCTGAACAAAGGTCTGAACTATAGGGCTATGCCGGCACTAGATTGGCCAGAAATTTGTTTTTTTTAAGTCCTTTTTCTTTTCAAAGTTTGCCATATGAGCTTACGTGCTTCATTCTGCCATTGCTAGAAGCAGTACCTCTTCGAAGCTGATGTCAGGCTCATGGAAGAAAAACGCACATTTTCTTTTTCCACTCAGGGCTTCTTTCCGCCTTCATTCCTAAGGGTGATCTGAGCTTTGCATTATAAGAAAAAAATTTTTTTCTTGTTGCAAAAATAATTGAAATGTGTGCCACTGGGTCCTTTTTTAGGCTTCTGGTATTTCAGTAAAAAATGGCAGCATTTATTCATCCTGCATTAATTGAGCATCTACTATGTATAGGCACTGAACTTGAGGCTGCAAATCAAAAAATGAATGATGGCGCCTGGACCCCTGAGGAGCTCACTGTCTAGTGAGAAAGGGGGTCCTCCAGAAGTGAGGAAAATGTGATGAGTGCCATAAGGAACTTTGTATCCAGTGAGTAGAGAGCGCAGATGATGGCTTAACTAGATCTGAGAGCAGGTGGTGAGGGCAGGCTTCCTGGGGGAGGCAGCTTTTTGAAGGGAGGATGGTCACATGACTCGGATTTCCCCGGTGGAGTCGGGGAAGGGCATCCTGGGCTGAGAGGAGGGCAAGTACAGGCCTTGGAGGAGGGAAAGGGAGACCAGCTCAGGTGCTGTCAGGCAACTGACGTGTCTGGAACAGAGCACCAGTGCAAGGGGATAAGCTTGAATTGAGTCTGCAAAGGTGGCTTGTGAGCAGAAGTATCTCCTGTCACATATTTCTGGCTCTTATCCAATAAATAGGTGTTGGTGAGCTCGTGAAACGTTTTTTAAAGAAGAATGCCATAATCATATTTGTATTTCAGTGAAATGTCCCTGGCAACTGTAAGAAAGCTAATATTATCTAACATTTATTGAGTACTTATAATGTGCTGAGACCTGTGCTAAGAATTTTGCCTGTGTCATCTGATGTTGCCCTGACAACCATTCTATCAAAGAGATGCTATTATTTCAATACATTTTTTACCGATGAGGAAATGAAGGCTTAGAAAGGGCATGAGTCCAGAGTCAGGAAGAAAGTTTACGGTTAAATGTTACTGGAGTCATAGAATTTCCAGAATTACAAGTAATTCTGGAAAAACATTTGGAAAAAGAAACCTAGCGCTCGAAAAAGAGTTAAAGTGAGGCAATTTGATTTCCTTTTCTCTAGGTGAATAATGAGGCTAAGTTGGGTGTATGGATTTTTTCATCCTCAAAATTCTTCCTTTCATTTATCGCTAGGCCAGTTTGAAAAAAATGAAATGAAAAATGATTCTTAATCCTCAAGAAACTGATCCTAGAATGTGTTACATCTCTGGGAGTTTGGAAAGAGATGGTTAACAGACAGCCCTTCAGAACAGTAGAGTTTAGTAAACCCCGGAACACTGGCCTTGCTGATTTAATTCATGACATTAAGGCCTTATGAGGAAGCAAATGAAAATAATCCCTTTGCGATGACTCTTTTCCCCCTTTTCTGAATTAACTCTTCCATTGCCTAAGACTTACCAATCCTTAAACTTCCGAATTCTCCACACTGCCTTATCTCCGCCATCCCATGGCAGGCCCTAAAGCTGCTAACATTTTGTAACAACTATGTGACAAATTGTTGTGCTTTTATTCATGTCGGACATCTTTGCCAGGCTTGCTTGTTGTGTTTTCTGTTTGGCTGTGTCATGGGACCAAAGGTGGCTGCCTTTGTACAGCATGTCAAATCTGGTTAACATGCAGCCATTTATCTTTAAAACCACTCCCGCACAATGGCAGTGGTGGGCCAGGCCACGGGGCTCCCAGCACAACCTGATTTTTCAGACCATCTTTTCTGCATGGGGGGAGCCCATTGGACAGCAGACAAGATGTTTTGTGATTTGGGGAATCTCTTAAAGACAAATTGTAGAGTGCAAGTGCAGTGTCGCTGGACTGCTGGGTGCCCAGCGAAGTGAGGAAAATCAGAGACAGCACAGGCTGAAAGAATGAAGCGAGAATGCATATCTCTGTGCACAGTACTTTGCTCACACAGAGAGTTCACACATAGACAAAAGCATGTTTGGCTTGGTGGTTATTTGCAGGAGATTCTATAGGCACAGTCTGTGCGTATATTGGCACATAAGCCTTCTTTATGTGTTTGTACTGGTGAGGGTGTCCACACGTGAACATGGAAATGGGCTGGTGGGGGAAGACAATTTGCTGTTACAGATTTAAGACATGGGAAAGACCTAGTTCACTGAGGCGTTTCTCTCCTAATGTAGTAGAAGCAGAATCTTTGTGTTTTCTACGGTTGTTTCAATAAAGGACTCTGTGTGTGTTTAAGGAAGACTCAGAGCCGGTGAGTGTCGAGTGCTACAGTGAAAGATACTGAGGACTTTCCTCACTATAAAATGACTGCAAACTTTATAACCTAATTCACTTTAGGTTTTCATTTCTCAATTTCTTCAAGGTGTCTTGGGGATGATTTGCCCTTAAATAACTAATTATCAGCAAAGGAGAAACGATAGCAATAAAAAAAATGTGATAAACCTTCGTGAACTAGTTTAACTAAAACGAAAAATTTACTTCCTTGGATCAGTGAAAGGACTGAGCATAGCAAAACCATACGATTTAAATGAATTGTTAGGGATTGTAAGTAGTTAATATAAATGTATATATACATAAATATATATACATACATGTTTGTGTATGTGTGTGTGTGTGTGTGTGTATATATATATATATACACACACACATATATATATATATACATATATACTGAGGTTGCTCGAAGAAACATGCACCCAGTTTTTCTTTTTCTTTCTCTCTCTCTTTTTTTTTTTTTTTTTTTTTGTGAGTAAAGGACCCAAGAGATTGCCTTTCACTTTGAAAACAATCTCTAATATCAGGAAAATGCGCTGTTTGTTTATGCGTACATAATGCAAGTTTGTCCGCCTGGGAACTGCAGCAAATGGGAGAAGTATGCATGGATTTCACAGGTAACAGGATTACGTGGGCACATAATTGATCCATTTGGAGAAAAAAAATGACAGTGCTCTAAAGATGCCTAGGCTTTGGAGATGGAGTTTATGAAACAGGCATTTGTAAATTCAAAGGAATCAATATGTCAATTTTATTACATCTCAGAACCAGCTGGGCATTAAAGGAACAGTAGCCTTTTAAAAAAAATTGCAGCTGTGGTATTCCCACATTGTCTACCTTTCTTAAAGGGCTTAGAATTTAAGGACATGAACTTAAAGATTTCTACCTTTCCAGAAATTAACTTATGTTGTCAAAAAAAGAGTAATTTAGCTTTTTCTCAGTTTTCAACCTAACCAGTCCATTAAAATGTCTGACTTATTATTACAATTAAAGTATAATAATAGATATAGTTAATAAGCAGAATAGTGACTCTCACATTGCTTGCATACAGTCAAGGATTCATTAGAATTCATGTCTGCATTGTGCTTTTCAATAAAGTCTAGATTTTACCTCTTCACTGATCTAAGAACATAATTTAAGAGCTAAGCTTTGGATGTCCCACAGAATTTGGTCTGTGCAAGTATGAAATATTCCTGTTTTATTAGAGTTTTTGACAATTCAAAAAGACCAAGCTATTTTAAATTAAGTTCCCAGATAATAGGATTTGGACAACAGCCATAAGAGACGTGCATGGGATGTGAATTCAAGATATTTTTTTAAGGTCCCAAAGAGCTTACACATCTAAGGATGAAATTTAGAAGCTCTTAACTGGTCCACTTGTAGGTGAAGCAATACTTACTTGCTTTCACATACCTACTGTGTGCTGCCTACTCCTACCTCGAGAGTGAACTGCTCTGCTGTTTCATACTCACATCTCCCCTGCCCAGACTCCTGCTCCAAGAACATTCTTAGATCCATTCACTTACAAGGAATGGGGGGCCAGCTCTCCTCTCTCCCTAGGGAATGAGGAATTCAATACCATGAAAAGAATGGAGCATTCAGACACAAACAAATCTGTGTCCGAATTCTGCCACTTACTCTCATGTGGCCCTGAGTATATTTCTTAACCTCTCTGAGCTTCAATTCATAATGTTTAAAATGGGGTCTAATATTTATTTTATAGGATCATTGGAGTCTTGAACAAAAATTGAAGGGCAGTATCTGAAGCCTAGAAGACACTCAATACATTCTGCTTATGACTATTTCAAGGTGTGACTTAATCAGGCTGCCAGGAATTCTATGATAGAGGTACCTCAGTTTCTGGGTCATGCCAAAACATTCTTGAAGAGAGGAAACAATAGCCTTAAGCTGAGTTATTCATTCCTTTTCAATTCTTTAGGGAGTGTTCAAAAACAAAAAAGGAAAAGAAATAGTCGCAGTGGTTGGCATGGCCTTATACCTCTGTATTTCCAGGAAATAGACATGGTACTTTTTCTTTATAGGAACAATGCCCTCTTTAAAAATTTTCTCAAAGAATATATTCTGATCTGACCTTTAGCACAGCACTTACAATATCTGATTCCTGTTTGTCTTCTCACAAATGTATAAATGCCTTGAGGACAGTCTTGTTCATCTCTCTGTCACCAGTGACTAGCTCAGCTCATGGAACGCAAAAATCATTTTGTTAAAGGGAGGCTGTACTTAATACGAAGACGAATCCATTCTACTCAACTATCTTCTGATAATGAATACGGCAGGTACATTAAACATTTAGTGTATATTATAATATCTAGAAAAAAGCTTTTGATAGCTTACATTAGACTCCCTACCACCCAGTTAACAATGTCTTGAACTTCACTTAGTGACAGCTATGCCATTTTGAATACTTGGGATTTTTTTCTTTTCTTTTCATTTAGTTTATATTTAAATCAACTGGCTTTCCGCCTTTCGCAATGACACCTTTAAGAGTGAGTCAGGGAGGCAGACAGAGAGGCAGTGTGGGTGCCCGGTAGAGGCGAGGCTTTGAACATCTGGCCTCAAATTGGTTCCTACTTCATACCAGCCATGCAGCCAGAAGCAAGTCGCTCAGCCTAACTGTGTCTCCGTTTCTCATAATACTTATGTGACAGGATTGTTGTGAAGAATTATTGGTAATAGGTAGAAGTATCAAACACATAATAGGTATTTGATGATCTGTCCTCACCCTCCACTCTTCAGTGTGTTTCTTGAGTATCTACTTTGGGTTAGCATTTAGTGAGTTTCCCCCCTTGCTCTTCTGTCAGGCATTAAGTCAGTCACCATTGAATACACACCAATGGTGGACATCTTACCTCACTTGCAAAAATCATTATGAGAATTGGACTGTTTTCTATTCAAGGAAATGAGCATGTAGAAGTACCTTCTGTACTTAGAATCACAATCATTCTAACTATTTTCTGCCTAATCTGACTGTTTCTTTGTTTCCACCATCCTTTTTAGTGAACCACTTTGGTATTTCTGCAAGGCTTGGCCACCATTCTGTGCTTGAGTATCTCAGATCTCTCTTCTTCTATGATCCTTTGAAGACAGCAGAAAAAAAGATGTGCTAAGGTCTCTTGACTTTATATGTTTGCCATGCAACTATGGGGATTGGTTAGTTAATAGAACAGATTAAAACACTTTGTTTGATTCTGCTTAAGCATACCAGAAATACATTCAAATCTACAGCTACAAAATGTAAAGAAGGTAGTCCAAATATAGTACTACATAATGAGGCTCCCTGTTGGTAGTATATAAAGCAGTTTAGAGTATAGCTTCAAATTCTAATGAAGATCATTTTAAATTTTGCACTGAATTGTGAATTTAAAATTCCCATGTTCTCCATAAGTATCTGAAGAGGGGCATGTAAATACCATAAGTGAATTAATTACTGCCTTAAGTTGGTAAAGCATGTGTGAATCCAAACTTTATTCTTGAACTTGCACTTCTCTTCCCAAGGTTTTTTGAACCATTTCCTATATGCCGAGTTCTGAGTACCTATTCAACTGCTGAGGACATATAAAAAAGGTATCTTTCTTTGCGTGGATTAAATATTTCAATCTCAGAAAATCACCACCACCACAAAAAGTCTGCCCAGTACCATGTCCATGTATGACATGAAATTCATAAAGCAGAAAAGTGAGATTTATAATCGAAAACTAAGGAAACTATGAAAACATTTTACCTTAACTTTTACCCCTCCTTTTGCTGTTAACAGTTATCAGTTTCTTTCTCTGGAAAGAAACTTAAGGCTAAATGGCAAGAATATCTTTAACTCTTGTTTCTGTTTTGGTGATGTAACATGGGACCACAGAAGTTATTGGACAACTTTTCCAAGCTGACTTTTTGGCAGTAAACCCCAGAGGGAGGGAAAATGGAGCTGTCATGAGCTCGCCGATGTCGCCCACATGGTGCCCACACCGGTTCCTTCAGAGACTTCATCATTTCCACGGAAGGGCCAGAGGCCCTGCCAATATCTGCACATCGTTGGCACGATAGACCATAATAGCTTCTTCTGAGCCGTTCCGGTCTGTGGTGTCGATGCGTACTCAGGGAGTCCTCAATGCACGGATCATTGACAGGGCATTACATAACGGCTCCTTAGCAGCCATTATTGGGTATCAAGTCAATGCATACTCAGGGAGCCTTTAACGCACAGGCCTGCACGAGCAGACACATGCCGAATACTAAAATTCCTTAGGAAAATTAGTCATTGCCCATGTGTGATCGCTGTTTTCCATTTTGAATTTTAACCATTTTGGGGAAAAGGCGAGAAGGGAAAAAATACCAGAGTCATCTGAAAAGTCCTTCAAAGACTGATGCAAAAGTTGTCAGGGTGGGCTGAGCACGTGAACGTGATAAGCATCTAAGTTTTTCCTTTCCATAGCTTCATTTTATTGTGTCGAAGTTCTAGAAAGCACTTCGCTTTCACGGAGGCTCTTTTCAGGCAGGGTACAGCCCAGAAAACCTTTCTTATGGTTCAGAAATAAATCCCAGAAAATGTTGTGGAAATGACAGGCTATCTAACTATAAAATAACGGTAGTAGGTATCATTATAATAATCTTACAGAACTGTACACATCAAAAATATAGTTTATGATGATCTCTGCAAGAGATTTCAGTTGGCTGTCATTCCAGACTTTTAATAAATAACATGTTGGGTAGGAAAGGTTCTGCAAGGATCAAAATAAAATAATGATAATGAAGATTTGAGTAATAATAATAATATAGCCACCATTTAGTATATCCTCACTATGTGGCAGGCATTTTGTATACATTATCTCATTTAGTTTTCTCAACAGACGTTACAAATCAGGAAACCGTAGCAAGGTTAAATAACTTGACTGATGTCACACAACTGCTGAGTGACAGCGGTGGGATTTGAACTGGGTCTGGTGAGAGCCATGCTGTCACCATTATATTGCTTCTAACGACAAACACCTTCAAGGAACTAGGTTTTTATATAGACTATCCAACCCCTTGTATGCTTATTGATCAGGAAACTGAGGCAGGGTAGTTTTAGTAATTCCCCCAAATAATAAAGAGAGTCAGAGTCAGTACCGGAACGCAACAAGAGAGCAAATGCCCTTTCTCTCTGACCACATGTTAACCACAGACAAGACTTGGGAATTTCAGAGACTCTGTTTGTGTTTTAGAAGGAATGTCCACTGCTGCCATCACTCCTGAAAAGATTTCCCCACACCAAGTCAAAATGGTGCAAGTTTGCTCTTGTTGATATTTTTTCCTTTTGTGTTCTGCTTACTGACTGACATCTGCTATCATGCTAAGCAGGTGTTCCTATGTAAACGAACGTGCCCTGTTTGTGTTTCGCCATCCTCGCTGCTGCGCACCCAAATGAGCAGCGTGATTAAGAATCCTGTAAATTTTTGAAAGGAAACGGATGGCTACCCTACTAGAACATAATTACACCGTTCCAACATCCGCAGCTCACTGCTGCAGCAGAGTTGGAGAACAGCAGAAATTAATAATATATAATAGCATCATTCTCGTAATTTATAAATGAAATAAAGTAGAGAGGAGATTCTGCTGATACGCATTTTCTCCTTAATTCTAAAAGACAAAGTATAGATTAGAATTTTAGTGGGGTGAAACCTGGCCAGCAGTCTCCCACTAGTTGCCTGATTCATGATAGGAGTGTTTTTGCTTAGGGAAAGGAGCTAATATCTTTTATTAGGCCAGGGGGGAAAAATGAATAAACAAGGCCCTCTAAAGGCAATACTAGATAAAGGGGGCCTGAAAAACATCGCTGTGGATTGTGTGCCCACTGTATTTTAAAAAGGTATTATTACTTTAAGACTTCATTGTGTGCTGCATTTTTTCTTTTATTATAATAACATACCACTGTAGGTCAACCCCTCTGAGAAAAGAGAGACCTGATCAGTTAAAGATGTGGTCCTACATAAATTTTATGTTAGAAAGCATTTGTGTAAGTACAACAATACACACAGAGTGAACAATCCTGTACTGTACAACAAAAAATTTGTTAATAGGGTAGATGACATGTTACATGTTTTTTTACCACAAAAGAATGCCTTTATGTCTTTTAAAACATTATTTTGAGCACCCTGAATGTGCCAATGAGCCTCTTATTACAAATCACCATTAGGGTAAGGGGGTTGATTCTTTTAATCATGCGTTTCAACCATGCTGGAGACATAATAGAACTTTCCAAAGAGGCAAATAAATTATCTGTTAAAAGTAGCTGGTCCATTTTTCTGTGACATAGGATTGTGGGAGGCGGTTAGAAATTTAACATATTTTTCTGTCTTTACTTGCCATAGATAAGCTGCTGGAGAAATGAACACAGTCAGTTGTTTCAAGGGTCTGTCCCATGTGAGCCCAATGCCCACAACAGACAGAGACAAGCAGACAGACACACACACACACACACACACACACACACACACACACATACACACGAGCAATTAGCCTTGAGAAAAATAATATTTATATTATTTAAATAATGTTATTTAAGCAATTTTTTGTGCTTAATTCCAAAAAATGACAATATGTCCCAAAAAAAGTCAACATGGATCTTCTTGCTTTAATGAACCTTAGAGAACATGAAAATCCTATTTGCCTTTCCAGAGAGGCACATCCATTTAAGATGCTTATTCATTTAAGCAGTATTCATTTAAAGGTTCCCTTGAGTATTACTCTATATGTTTTGATTTGGTTCAGAGAAAATAAATTCATTTAATAGATTTATTTCATTAACAGGTATTTATTTAAGTGGGTTCCACTGTATTTAAATCTCCAAACAGTTTCCATTACTTCCTTGCTTACTTGCTTCATGTTGACTCATTTTAATAAGCCTCAGGTGCCTAGGGTCTTATTGAGTGTTCGGTTTGATCAATATGGTTAAATTAAAATTGTGCAAAATATAAGCAAATGTACTCTAACAACACAGTGAAAAATGTGCTGTGCGCTAAGCATTGATTGGTGCTGCGGACATGGATGTGTTGTGGTGGATAGGCCTCTAAGCTACCTGGAAACTACAACCTCCGCCCCTTCCACGCAGCCCTATGGTCAAGCAAGGGCTCAGGCAAGCCCACTGAAGTAGGGGAGAAAGGAGATGCATGTCAGGTGTTTTGCTTTTTGATTTAATGGAAAGCAGAATGTAAGACTCACAGTGAAATCCTTTATAAAGAGAAAAAAGCTAAGATCATATAAAAGTTAAGCTCCGACTATTGCCGAAATGCTTTAGGCAATGTCAGTTTAGGAATGGGGAGCCTGATTCTTTTTCACAGAGTAACTTTTTATTTAGTTGTAATTATTCAGAAATCTTAATCATTTGGTAGCTTGTATCCTTTTTCAAACTTCTTGCTTGTCAGGTTTCATTTGGCAAGTTATCAAAAAAAACCCCTAACTTCTAAAATATACCAAAAATCAGCCTTCCCATTAGCACTGCATTTGCAAAACCTATATAACTTAGTAGCTTTCTAACAAATTCATTGCTTTCTGTGTAATCATAAAGCTAAATAGATAACTAAATATGCTTTAGTAGGCTTCTTTTAGCGTGAAAATGTTTTTTATCTTCTATTCCTAAATCAGTTTCTTAACCTTTCTTTTTTTCCTTCTCTGTATTTCCCTTTCTTGCCTGTTTTTTGAAATGCAATAGGAATATTAAGTATCCTTAATATTCAATCTTTTTAAGCTTTTCAAAAACAAGCACAATTACTTAGCAATCATAATTACATATCATTCAAAATTGTTCCTAATATGTGTTGGCTATTAGGACAGTTTTTTTCCTACCTGTTGTGTGATCTTGCATCTATCTTCAATCTTCTTGCTAAGTGATAGCTACCATCACAGCTCTGGCTTTCTTTGATATTATCTCTTCCTACATGTCCAAAGCATAAGTTCACATGAGCAGAAGTTGATCTTATCAAAGGTAAATCAGAAGTTAAAAAAAAAAAGCAAGGAGATAAAAACATCAAAAATACATATCTTGCAAGCAATGATTGTGTTTAGGAAAGTGTGATCTGTTGAGATGGAAATCATCCTCTAGTTTAAAAGCTAAATAGATAACTAAATATGTTTTAGTAGGCTTGACCATGTAGTTTTAAAAGAATAATATGAATTTGAAGTTTCCTTTTGAATTAAATCTAATGCTTGAGCTTCCTAACCCTTAACAGTACAGTCACCAAGAAGCCTGCAAAATGATAGTAGAGTCTCAAAAATCATCAGAAATAAGTAAACCAGTACAGGGTCAGTGAAAATGACTTTATTTGTGTAGCAGGGCCAAGAAAAATACTTAGGTTTTTGTTTAGTTTTGTGCATGTTACCCTTGATTTTTCTCAGTGTTTTGAGTTTTTAATATCAAAGGTAGTGCTCTTCGTAAACAAGTGTTAAGTTTACCCAGGCAGCTTCACTTACACCCTTCCCTTGTAATCAGATGTGAAAATTACACCCTCCCTTTTGGATACATGATAATTACACATTTCAACATGGCAAGGAATTGTCTCTGTTTCAGTTGTTGGAATGAAAAAGCTGAGACATTCAGTAAAATATATTATTATATTAAAGATCATTTCCATAATTGTTTTCGGGATTCGTAATCAAAACCATGATCAAGGTAGATTTAGTTTTAAAAAGAATACACGTGGAAATGAGTGGGTAAAGTGAATTGCCAAGTTCCACTTGAATGGCCATTCTCTTATAAAAATGTAATTGAGAAAAATACAGTCTTTCTTTCAAAAAAATCTTTTAGTATCTTATTTGACGTGTTCTTTCTCCATGCTTATTGAAATACCTATTTTTCCTGCAGACCAAAAAGAGGTAAAAAAATCTACACTTTTGCGATCAATATGAAAGGTTTAGTCAGAGGAGAGGTATGAATACAAGAAAGGAATCCTTTCAAGAATAGGTCTTTTAATTGTTTGTGGGTTTTTTTCGAGTCCTTTTGAGCCAGTTGAGCCAACTGTAAAAGTTTTGTAAACTCAGATGGGGTACCTCAATGAGACTCTAGGTTCATCTGAAGTATCCCTTACATCGTAAGGTAAAGATAGATGTCAGTGAGGGGCAAATTAAAGCCTAAAAAACTCAGAGGTTTTGGAAAATAACACTGACTCAAAAATATTTTTCTCCTCTTTGGGAGGGCGACAGCTTAAATTATTGATTTCATTTTTACTTTCTTAAGCTGAGAAGAAAAGGAAAATAAGAGAGAAGGCAATGCTAGATAACTGATTTTATGGTTTCTTGAAACAATTTACATCATAAAGGAATACCCCAATTGATTAGTTTTCTAAGTATTTAATTTTTTTCTATTTATCCAAACACTGGCATAGGTAAGTGAGGATACATAGTCATATGGTCCAAATCTATCAATTTTTTTTTAAAAAGGATCCTACCAGATTTTTTGGTTCCGAAATTGCCAAACCCAGTGTTCCAATATTTGGAATGAAATGATAATACTAATTAGCATATATGTATGTACATCCTTTTCTGTTTTAAAATCATTGTATAATCTGACATTTGTGTTTAATTTTCCAAAGTATTTTCCCTAGAGAGCATTCATATATTTTTCGAACTTGGAAGAAACCAGAGAATCAACTATCCTCACCCGTAGGCTTTCTTCATTGGGTAGAAATGGAAACAGAGCTGGCAGAACAGGATTTGAACCCTGGTCTTCTGACTCCAAATCAGGGACAGGATGCTGTTTTGAATGTAAATGCTGTTGTTGTTGTTGACGGTTTTCTCCCAAGATCCAATCTGAGATGATGTCTTATTTTTAGGTTAAATGATTCTCTCCTCTGAAGTGTAAAGTTACAGTGGTTGTATATGCCAAGAGTGAAATGGGCTAGAATCAGAAAATTCAGTGTGCCTACACGGTGAGTTATTGGACGATGGAGCCATATGTTCTAAACTCAAGACTCTTTGGTTTTACTGCTTCTACGTGTTTTTAGAAAGATTGGAGAGTTGCTTTTCAGGTGAGGTATTTTCATAATTCCTCTACAGAGAGCTCAGAAGATGTTTCACCTGGTATTGACATGAGCTTGTCAGGAAGTGGGTTCCCACTGCAGTCCCATTGAGAAGTAAGCCGTCCTCCCCCAGTCGAGGGGGTGGTGAGAAGAAAGAGATGGTGGTAGAGAGTCTGTGGAGGAGATGGCAGGAGAATTGCCAGGAAGGAATTGAAAAGTCTATCCTAGAAGCTAACGCACCATTGGAGAGCAATTATACTCCAATAAAGATGTTGAAAAAAAAAAAAAGTCTATCCTCCTGGCCCCTTTGTCAACATCTACCTTCAGCACATTTACCTTCACAAGCAGCAGCAATGGCAATCAGGAAGAGTTTGGGGTGGGGAAAAGTAAAGAAGGAGCCATTCCTGATGAGGCCACTTGTCTTCCATTAGTTTCCATTCCAGCAAGCTGCTTGCTCTTTGGAGTTCTGGGATCACAACCCGGTATAATGAGAAGAGTCCTGGACTTGGTTCAGGAAACTTGGGTTTCTGGCCCCCCAGCCCTGCCATCCAATCACAGCCTGGCCATGGCACATCCCTTAACCTCTCTGGGCCTCATGTCCCTGGTTGTAAAATGTAGGGATTGGATGGAGGTTGCAAACTGGTGGCTGACAGATGTGTTTGGTTTGGCTCACAAAGTATTTTAAACACATTTGAATTGGTTGCCAATATTTTAAAATTGGGCAACGTCACTCAAAGAGTCAGATTTCCAGCACCTCTGGAGAACTCAAGAGATGTGACATCTCTGGCTCACACGGATGCGTGGAAAGACCATGAGGGAATTACTCTGGATCCCCTTTGGAAGAACCAGCCCCCCTCCCTCACCTGCTTGGTCTGTGTAGATATTTGGTGTGTGACCCCGATCCTCTCTAAAACTCCGTACCACCTTGAATTCTATTATTCCACATCAGATTCGCTTCACTATACAAAAAATACTGAACCCTTAGTGGTTTCTGTACCCACAGCAGAATGCTAAGGTATTTGTCTATACAATAAGTATCACATAAAGGTTGGAAATGTTTTAGGTCAAACAAATCAGCCCCATTTGGGACAAACACTTACTTTGAAATCTGATGATGGGAGGAAGGTATAGCTCAGAAAAGGTGGCCTTTAAGGTAGACACAGGAAGGGTTTGGCATCTGACTACTGTCTAACCAGAAAACTATATGAGTATTTTATAAATTAACCCAAAGCAAATAATATAGACCTTCCTTCAGTTAACATAGCATTTTTTCATATCTCCCACTAAACTAGCATCTCCAATCTTCTACTTGAATATTAGATTTATGAACTTTTTCTGTTCTTGTGATTGCAAGCAAATTATGTTGGCCTACATTCAGTCTTCTTCTAAAGTAATGAAATTACATCAGTTTAGAACGTCATACTTTTATAAACCCTATTTCCAGATATATCCAGTTTGAACACAAAGGATAACATTTAAAACTAATGATTTTCGAGTGTTTAACATTGTACAAATGCCTTGACAGAAGTATCTCATTTGATCTTCACAATAATTCTAGGAGATAGATAGAGAAGGTACTTAAGGCAAACAAAGAGTCCAAGACTCAGAAAAATTAGAAAGCTATTGGCTAATATTAGCCTACTTAATATGTAAAAGAGCCAGGAGTCAAACCTACAGCTTCTGGTTTCCAGTGTCTTAGAAGATAGATAGATAGGTAGTTATCTTACCTGAACAATGATTTTTTTTTTCTCTCTCATAAATAAGCAGAATTCTCTCAATACTGTCCAAGTTAAATGAAGAATCTTTTTTGGTAGGTTTTTTTGTTTGTTTGTTTGTTTTTATAATGGTGGTTCCTTCTTATTTATTTATTTATTTATTTATTTATTATTTTTGGCTGAATTGGGTCTTCGTTGCTGCACACGGGCTTTTTCTAGATGCGGCTAGTGGGGGCTACTCTTCGTTGCGGTGCGCAGGCTTCTCATTGCGGTGGATTCTCTTGTTGCGGCATGCGGGCTCTAGGGCATGCGGGCTTCAGTAGTTGTGGCTGGCGGGCTCAGTAGTTGTGGCACACGGGCCCAGCTGCTCCGCGGCATGTGGGATCTTCCCAGACCAGGGATCGAACCTGTATCCCCTGCATTGGCAGGCGGATTCTCAACCACCAGGGAAGTCCGGTATTCTTAAGTGAGTGCTGGATTTGTATTAAGGAAAGCTAACACATATATAAAAACACAATGTATGGATAGTGTAGGAAATAATTTAAGATTAAAGTTTTACAATGAAATAATAATACAGAGAGATGGGGAAGGGGCAAAAAAAAATCATGAACTAGGCAGGTAGAAGTTCATGGAAAAATAAGGTGCTAAGGAGAGTTTAACCGTAAAGAAGTAGAAGATAGAACAATTGAAAAAATAGATTATAGAGAGATGAGAAGAAATATAGCATAAATAAAAGAAGACTGCCTAGTAATTTAAGAAGTGAATCCCTTTAGGACAGAGATGGGAGAACAATGGGAAATACTAAAGAGGAAGCAACAATTAGGAAGTGTGGAAGAATAACCTCTAGGCCAGAAATCTGAGCAGACTGGAGGAGAGGGGAAGGTGATAAATATGGAAACATAGAAAGGGATGTTTTTAGGAATTCACAAGCTGAAAGGAAAATAAATTCTAATCAGAAAACTCTGTGAAGTTCAACAAATTTGGATTACAAGAAAGGCAATTAACACGGTTAAGAGGAAAGAATAGAAATTAGAGAAATCTTTAGATTTCAAGAGGTAGGAAGAGAAATGATATAAAAGGGCAAGATGGCATGTGTGGAAAGTAGAATGAGGTGAGAAGCCATGGTAGGCGGAGGTGGAAAGTGAAATGAGTCAGGAAAGGCATGCCAGGGACCAGAGAAGACTGCTGGGCTGCAGAAAAGGAAGCCATTTGTGAAGGAAGCTGCAAAGAAAAAGAAATCTCAAGCTGTGCTGGGAGGGGACCGAGCCCCCAAGGTGGCAGAGGAAGAGGTTCAGCTCGAAGAAAAAGAAGTGAACAAGGAGAAAGTGGGAAACAGGGGGGAAAGAGAAAACAGTGACTGCAAATTATGAAGTTAAAAGCATTGAAAGTAGGAACGAGCCATTGTGTTTAAATTATTCACTTAGGCATATGTGGATTGGTTTCTCTTTTCCATAACTGGGTACCTTACCTTATTTCACATATTCGTATGACAAGATTACACTATTATCTCAATTCACATGGAAAAGAACTTTACAAGAACGAGCAATTTTTTACTTTTTAAAGTTTCCCAAAAGGTGAGGTAACCCTGATGATTCTCTCTATCTGAAGGTTATAAGCACAGGAAGGGAGTGTGAGAGTGGGGCTAGAGGTCATGATCATTTTTGAAACTGTTCTTTCAATAAATTCATAATTCATATAAAATGGGAGTTATGTCCAAACATGGAAAAACATATGCTAGATATTCATTTACATTGCTTATACTAAATGTGTCCTGACTTTTTAGTTTGATGTACAGATTTTTCATATCAAAGGTCTTTATGTAAATTGTATTTTATTATCAAATTATGTAGCTCCCTCAACAATCCTTTACCTTGATGCTATATACTTATTTATCTGGATTCAAATACTTTCTTGCTCAGGATGGTCTAAACGCATACCCCACGGGGCTCTAGAATTTAGAACCTCCTGTCCCCCAGCTATTGCTAGTCTCCTTTAATTGAATTAATGTAAAGCCTTTGGCAATACAGTTTTCATGTCTCTATAAAAACGGGGTTAAAAATCATAACAGACGTAAGAAATAGCAGAAAATTAATACTGTGTTCTTCCAGTCACACCCTGGACCATGTGCTCAGGCCACGTGCAGTGTGTGCCCCTCAAGAGTGGGCTGTGTAGCTGGGGAGTGGGGGACCGTGCAGATACAAGAGGTAAGGCCCACGTAGAGGATTAGTTTATCTGAGGGTGGGTAGACAGTCCCTCCACCATAAATGCAAAAATGTTTTCAAAAGGACCTAAAGCAATTCTCTTCAATACAAAATTTAATCTAATCTCTTTTCCCTCCTTCCTTTCCTTCTTCCCTCTTCCTTTCTCTTTTTTCTTCAGTTTCTCTCCATCACCCCTGACCCCCTTCTAAGATCCTCACCTCAAACATATGTACCTGAAACGAAAAACAAAACCAATGTGTTGCAACACTAACAAGTAATTTTATGTGTCAGAAACCAGTTTGAAATAAGATACAAACTCTCAAAAGTCACTATCTGTGTGAAAAACTTTTTTAGTTCTAGACAGGATATGAATGGACATATCGTTCATATCAAAGGATATGAATGGACATATCGTTCATATCAAGGAAGCAAATGCTTATATACAACCACCTGGAGAAAAGAAAAGTAACGCCATAGTAGTGGCAATACCTATTTTTCAAGAGTAGAAAAAATAGCCAAGTGGCTTTCGGAACATTTATTGGACTTGTTTTTTTAAATTATTCATTTATTTTTTAACTTTAGCATATAGACGTGACAGGTAAGTAGCTAAGTAAGATGACAGGATGGCAGACAGAATTCCTGACTATCAGGGCAGAAGGAATTTATGAGACATGTAGCATAGTACAGTTAAGTTCAGAATTTCAGACAGAGTTGGGGGAGAGGCAATGTTTCAAGAATAATTATTGTCCTTAAACATTCTGTTAATGCCAAGTCATTTATCTTTATTTTTTTCTCCCTTGCTTCCTAGAATTAAGAAAAGTTCTTCCTTAACTTGGGTTGCTATGCAGAGATGTGAAATTTCATTGGCTCCAAATGCTTTTCTGTCTAGTAGGGACTACTGGGAACCCTGCTAATGTGCATATTGATGTACCCTGTAGCTTCGGAGATGATGAAAGAGCATATTACTTATTTCCACAACAACAAAGCTAAAAGGAATTTGAAAGCAGCCAGTTATTTTACCTGGGGACTTTCTCCCAGGTGACAGGGCTATATAGAGCCATGGAATTTAAATACAGGGGCAGTCTCATTTTCTAAAAAGTTTTTCTGGGGAGTCAGAATATCACTCCCAACCAAAAAAAAAAAAAAAAAAAAACACACCCGCACACACACACAGAGACAAAAATTAAAAGACTGTTGCTTTCATTTGCATTCATTTAGTCAACTATACCTAAAATATGGAAAAGACATTATTATGCTCATTGAGAGTGTATTTTAGTGGTTGTTTACTAGGCTGGACTGACATGATATGATTTGTGCTTGCGGGGTCACAACAAGCTACTAGCAGGACAATTTGCTGAATCAAGAGGATGATTGTGTCTGGTGCCAGTCAGTCGCAATTAGGACCAGGATCAGGGAGGCCCAGGGCTTGTGCATCGTCTTGGGCTAGTTGCATAGAAATCAGCTCACCTGAAACTAATTGTCACAACAGAGACCTTATGCAAATGAGCCCTGGGGTTAGCGTGGGAAAAGAAAAACTGTCGCAAAGATAGGTGACCTGCTGAGCCGGGGGTCTGTTGCTGGGGAAATCTTTGTTCAATGAGTTTAAAAATGTTTTCATTGTTCAAAATCCAAAAAAAAGAGAAAAAAGCGTACCCACTCACCAAGAGCGGGGCAGACATGCTCGTCTAAAATTCTGATAATGCAGAAGCCTGCTTTGGAGCATGCACTAAATTCTGAGTCTTTATACTTTATAAGGGCTACAGCAGGAAATTTCCCTTTGCTCTGGATTACAGAGTGAACTACCTTGAAAATTCACTTAGAAGGTTGGGTCTGCTGCTAACCTGGTCAGACATGCACCGCCTTTTCTGCCTGATTCCAGCTGTCTACCTCCACACAGCCGCAGAGGAGGCCCATGAACCAGACGAGAAAGACCTATTTTCTAACTGAACTTTACTTTGATCTCAGGTAGAAAAGAAGGGCCAGGAGAGCTCCCTATCACATGGCAGAAGAATCCAGGGAACAATGGCAATTTCTTGAATTGTGGGTGTCTCAAATGTTCACAAACTTAAGTGAAACGCAAATGTGGTGATGTTCCAGGACAGGTTATGCAGCCCAAATGATAATAGATGGTAGAAATTTAGCAAAATAAAAGGAAAATTTATTTTTAAATTATGATTTACTTCCTTTTTTAAACCCCTGACAAAAATATTTTTAAATTGGAAAGGTGGTAATTCAATCTTACTATAGTACTCCTTTGAAATAATCTTCAAAATGTTCAGTTTTAGGAAACTAGATGAAGAAAGGCTATTTTAGGGTAGTAATAAACATTTTGATATGTTATTGTGACAAAGTTGCCTTTGGGTTCTTAATTGACTTTCAACTGTTCAATCTTGTTTCCTTAAAAAAGTATGAGTTAACATACTGACACTGCTTAGCTTTTCACTGAAAATTTGCCAGTGACATATTAAATAATGTATATTCGTACAGTAGTATAGATATAATAACAAGGAAATGAAATAGGGTATTCTAAGCTTTTGCGAGAACAGAGTGTCTAGTGATTCCAAAAGAAGAATAATTTGAATAAAAACTTTTAGGTGAGAGGAAGAGAAAGAGAGTTGCATTGCCTTAGCTTGGAATGCAAATGTTATTTTGTTTGGCAAATTACTGGGTCTGAGAAAGTAAGTGTTTTCATTGTGTTTCCTAAGGGGTTGGATTGAAATTTGTATTTGTATCTGGTAAACAAACTCAGGAATTACCTTGGGAGCCAGTACAAAACCTAAAGAAAGGTAGACTTAAAAGAAGGATGACTTAGTCACAACTTACATTTTAAAAAAAACCAACAAAAATAAAACTCTTTTGTCCCTTCACCACTGTCTGAAATAATTTCCACATACAGGAGACGTTTCACAGTGGGTACGAAATGCTCAGCTTTCACTCATCAAACTTTAATCGGAACTGCATTTTAGTTTTTGAATAAAGAACACTTAAAAAATTTAGATGCAAATTATTTTGCATTATTCATGCTCTAAGTGTCCTTACAGATTTAAACACTTCTGAGGCCACCTTGATTCAAGTAATTACCTAGGCCCTCACTGCTCCGTCATGAATAAGGTATTTTGTACAAGTAAAGCATGCGCCCGATGAGCTTTTAAAGTGGCTTACACTGAACTTGTGTATTGCTGCTTGTGCATGAGTGAGTCGAACATGAGCCGCAATCTGTCTCAGGTGGGAAACCCTGGCTGGGCATCCATGGGTGACGGGATGAAACCCGAGCATCTCTCTCTACACACATGCTCTTCCTTTGTCTCTTCTTAAAGAATCTTAAGTGATTCTCCTGCCTGATTCTAGTAGCTGTTTTACAATCTACGAGAGCAGTAGGCGCTAGGAAAAGCAACAAGGGGGTAAGTGGCAGTGATCCTGCCTAACTCCTCCATCACTAGAGTTCATTTTAATGTCCACTTTCCAGGCCACCTCATCTCTATCAGGAAAGGCTTCTGCATAGGTAAGAAGTCTCTCTGATTGTACGTGGACTGTGTACATCCGTCTCCCCATCTGTCAGCCTGAACTCCACAGCTATCAGAGCTAGGTTCTGTCTACCTCCACCACAATATTCTTCACCAAATGGAAGTGGCTTCCAACTCAAAAGCAACTGAAGAATGCTTACGATGGAAATGAGAGTGGCCACACAGCATAAACCTCTAAGTTTCTCCACATGCACCAAAAAAGTAGGTTTGCAAGAGTTAAACATAATTGGCTGAAGATTGTAGCTGGCGTTTGTTACAAAATGCCCAAGCCTTTCCTTTCCAACTCCGTGGCTTTGAAGAATTATAGGAATTTTATGATGTGCTATTGGAGTTATACTGGCAGAGATTACAGAAAAGGGGTTAAAGTTGGTTTATGGTAGAAAAAAATTATGCAGAAACCAATAAAAATAAACACACTCAAGTAGACTAAACTTGCTGGGCTTTTAGTTTTAGTTTAACAAAGGAAGTTTAGATGAAAGTAAATGTTGCAGCTTTTAGAAAATTAGTTGACACTCATACTTGATCATCTTTACTACACAGCGGTATAATTAATATTTAAACATTCTAATAATGCAGCTTGCTTTGCGTGCACTTTTCAGCTTCACAACAGTATATTTTATCTGAAATTGTGCTAGCGTTTTCTTGGGTACTGCCCATTTTCATAGAGTTAAATTTAAAATAGAGTAGGGGGCCTTAGTTCTGATGGCCAGGAAAACATTGATAAGAGAGGGAACAGGTTTCATGCATCTCCCAGACAGCTTGTTATTGAGACCAGTATTTACCCGAGAGAGTAGATAATATATGTTTTGTTTCATTGTCCTGTGAACGTTTTTAAATGACTGAAGTAGATTAAGTCTGAAAGTTGCATTTGGCTGTTGTCCACTCACCTCTTACTGTCCAAATCAGGAGAATTTTGATGATGTCAAGGCAGTGTGAAATGAGGAGCCAACACACGAAATGCTGAACCCACCGATGTCTGCCCGTTCATTAAGACATCGGATTAATAACACGGTGAAGAATTTTTATTTTCAATACATGGGATCATTTCGGGAGCATCGTCTGAGTTGTGACAGCTGAATACCCAGTAAAACAATAAAACCAGTAAAATATCGAGAAGTAAGCTAATTGAGAGAAGACTGAGCTAGTTTATTTTCATATAAGAACTTTCTTCCTGTTCCAGTCTCAGGCCTGTAGGTGGTAGGGCAAAGTTGTTTCAGGTGCTGCCCTAAGCTCGGTCCCTTTGAAGAGAGCAAGGTGGTCCATGCCCTTGATCTTCTTCTAGTTTGAATGGTGAGAAAGAGCATTCTACTTTTCCACGGTAACTTTTAATAGAAATAGAATTTGCATGCACATATTTATTGCTCATTCTTTATAAGTGAGTAGGTGTGCTGAGCTGCGTGTCTATTTTGAGATTCAGCCCACGTTAACCCCTTGAGGCCCACTTTACTATAGGTACTGCCCTGTGGAAATCCTGCCATTTAGTGAAGCATGAAGCCATAATAGATCCACAGCCACACCAACACTGGGGCATCTCATCTCACTTAATTCTGCGAAGCTGTGGTTTGCACAAATCAAATGGTGCAATTGAGAGCTGCAAAATTAGGCAAGTTCGATTTCGCGAGGAAAAAGATGAGTAGAAAAAATTGTCAATGTAAAATATTACTACAGAGGAGCACTGTGTAAACTAAGTTCCACGTAGAAAGAACCACAAGGTCTCGTGAAGTAGCCGTCAAGATATGGTTTGCATTGGCTATTTTATTTCCTGATGTCAAAAGGAAGTCATTTTCACAGATTCCTGGACACAGTCGTGTTTATTTTTAATATTCAGAAACTGAACTGGCAGTTCAGTGTCTTTGTATTTTATTGGGTTTGTTTTGTGGAAGGGAGTCAAATGAACTCAGCTTACAAATAACTAAGAGCCCATGGACTATTTAAAACCTGCTATTAGGTGGTAAAGTAGAGATAAGCTGAATCCAACTGCTGTCACATGTATGGGTTTGACAGATAGGTAAGTCTGAGAGTGGACAAAATTAAAAGCATTTTTCATAGGCTAATCTCCACCTGCTCAGGAATAATTTTTTTTTAAGGAGGCAGCCTACTGGCAGAGTAAATTCAAGAGCTGTCTATCACTGGTACATTACATCTAGGAATTGTTATGGTGCAAAAAAAAAATGAGTAAATACTTTTATGAGAAAGGTCTTCCATAGAATCTCAATTCCAGATGGGTGTCATGACAGCTATGGGCCAGCACTTTGTGGAAAGAAAAAAGACCCATATGTGTAGCTCTTAAACTAAAAGAATAACTCCCTTCCTGTGCAATTGGTTCAGAATTATACCTGAGGAATGACTTTTTTAGTTGAAAATAGAGGGCAAGGTGAAAACAATGTCCTACCTTGCCTTTCAGGTGGTAGGTACACGTGAACTTCATAGGGAGTGTGAGAGACAGCCAAGGATGTCAATCAGAACCTACAGATTACCCCACAGCAGTGAAATCTGAAGAGGTTTATAACAAGTAGGTAATAGTTTCAGTCCTCTGTGAGAAGACATAAACTCCAACTTCATGCTGCGACAGAACAGGGCAGGACATTTGAGGTAGAGGGTGAGAAAACCTTCCTCTTATTATGACAAAGCCTCTCCTGTGCTTGTTTAAATGCCACGGGTGTGTTATTGAATGCTCACCATTTCTCTAGGTTTTATATTATTTTACAAAAAAGCTTTGGGAGTTTCCTTTAATTTCAATAAATATTCAAATTTGTGCATAATTTCTACACTTCAGTTTTGAATGATAGAAAATTTCCCATGCTTGTTGAGTTTCCTTTCAAGTAAGAAAGTAATTCTTACAATAAGTTAAAATGCTGTGTTTCTTTTTCCGGATATTGTCAAGATAATAAACCCTTACCTTTGTTTATAAATTCAAAGTTCACCAGTTTATTGAAACGAGAACCAAAATAGTCCAAGAAAAACCTTAAACATCACATGGTGACTCGAGAAAAATGAGTGGGTTGTGGTTCTCTAATACAAGGTCCTACCTTTTTCTACTAAGAGAGTCCTTGGGCTCAAGAAACGTATGGTTAAAGTGCCTGTAAACTGGGTTAGAATTCTCAATCATTATATGCAGTCTTTTTAGGCCCTATGAATTAGATTCTGATCAATAATTACAATACTGGTGTCATTTATAAGTATGCTCTTCTTTCCTGGGAGGTTAAGAGTCAGAGAAAGTTTCCAGTGTGCTAGTTTACACGTGGTAGAGGAAATTAAAATAATAGCACATTTAGGTACTAGATGAAATGCTTTGCTTTGGCTTTATTTATGGGGAAACCTGGACAATGGTCATTTAACTTTTTAAATGGAACTTCCAGTCTGATGCCATGTGACCAGGCCGCTAACGTGAAGGAGAAGAGTTAGCGGTATCAACATTCTTTGATTGGAGAGCACATTAGGAGGTAGATAAGAGAGCAGCTCAGGCGACCCCCTCCTGGCCAGGGGAGGAGGACAGTGCCTGGAATGTCTGCAATGTGTTTCTATTTTTGTCGCACCTACGTGTGGCCACCCATCTGGTCTGAATCAGTCAGTCTCATCCCAGAGCTCTGTTCCTCTCCCAGCTGAAATAATACCCTCCTTTCCCAGTGCTCCGTGTTAAGGAGGGTCACTGTTCACGACTGCCCAGGCAAGACTGTTCACAAGGCTGCATGTTTGTAAACATTGGTGAGCCCAGGAGGAGGCATGGGGAGAAATTTTTTTTTTTTTTAACGTGGATATTTTATGGATAAACTCTGCTCTCCTAGAAACAGTACTTGGGAAAACTGGATGAATCATTAGAGAAATATTTGACCCCAGAAGTTGAAAGAATGATCCTATGCAATTTTGTATACATACATCCTACTTTTGTGTTTAATGAAACTTTCTTTGCCTGAGTTTAAACCATGAATTTTTGTGCTCTTATACCTAGAGAGAGAAAGCCAGGGTCTGAGATGTTGGCCATGACTTAGCCTGAAGTAATTTTTAGGCCATTTTGCTCTGTTCCACACTAGAAGTGATGTTCTGTTTCCCAACACCTGTGTAACCAACTCTACACCTCTGCTTCTGGAGCATTTTTCTGGCATTCCTCATGTGCACACTCTGCTCTTTAGCAGTCCAGCATCCGTGCCTCCCCCATCAGATTCCTACACACCTGACAGCCTCTCTCTTGATATTCCAGCTACTAAAATCCTGACCTCTATTAAAAGGGTCAAGGTATTCACCGATGAAACCAGCCATGCTTTAGAACCTCAGGGTACTGTTCCCACAAGAGACCTCAAAACTTACTGGCATTGGCATCGGCCAATTACATATCATGACAGAAAGCTACTCATCTTCCCTATCTGCCCAGTTTTCCACTGCAGTGGGAAATAACACCCTATCGTGGACCTCCCAACCAGGAACCCCAGAGTTATTTTTGTCTCACCACTGTCTTTCTCACTCCCCACATCCAGTGTTTTACCAACCGTTGCCACTTTTTTGGGGTCAACATTTCCTGGATCCACCCCCTTCCTTTTCATTCTCGTAGTTGTGGTCTTACTCTGAGCTTTGGCCTTGGCCCACTGGGAATTTGCGGCCTTCTTCCCTCTCTCCCTCCACACGAGCATATCAAGCCCCAGCTTAATTTAACACCACTGATGAACTTTCCCTTTTCTGTCTGTCTCTTTAACCAGTCCATCATTTTCTCTGGGTTCCATTGAGACTGCCAGCTGCTCTCCGGACTGTGTTCTAATGTTCCCTTTCTATGTCTCACCTCTTCATCCAGCTATCTCCTAATTGCTCCAATCTTTTTTCTTTCTTTTCCAGAGTAAGCCCATCTATTGTTTATGCAATCCTTCTCTCATTGCTTCAGGAACTCTTTTATGCTAGACAAATTCCTGATATGCACCCTTACATGGGAGACCCTGAAACTTTGCATTTTTCATTAGTCCTTCCTTTCCTTTCCTCCATTCTGCTGTAGCAAAGTATGGTTGTTGAGAGAATGCCCAGGTTCAAAACTTCTAGCTCTACCACTTGCTACCCGTGACACCGGGCAAGTCACCTAACATCGCCGAGCCTCAGTTTCCTCATCTGTAAAATGGACTATTGAGAAGGAAAAAAAGAAGTAATTTATGTAGACCACTGCTGGCACATAGTAAGCACCATTTGAATGGTGGTTGTTGTTGTTGTTGTTATTACTACAGTATCTCAAAGGACAACTACCCAATCACACCCCCTTCAGTCACCCTTGCGCTGTGCCCTTAAACTGAGTTTCTTTAATCTGGTTCTAACGGTAGCTTATGTCAGAAATCAAGGACAAAGTTAATTGAACATGGCTGGTATCAATCCAGGTCATGATGAAGACTTAAATGATGCTTTTTGAGGATGATTATGAAGATGATGATGATGATGATGACAAAAATATGACCAGATGCTCCTTTGGGTTAATACTCTTTGCTTATACAGCTAAGTCTCCAGGAAACGTATAGTATTTCCCCTCAAATTAGTTTTTTTTCCCATTATGTGGAGGCATGATATGTGTAAGAAAATATATTGTGCAGTATGCATGAGATTTATTTCTCAGAAAGCAGAGAAATGGTAAGAATTTTAAGCGTTCTACATACTTATTTAGATCTCACATCAGGAGATAAAACAAATGAAAACTCTGACTTGTTAATAATTTACATTTTAGTGGAAAATTCATACATGCTGTTAAGATACCTCTAAGACCCAACACAGAAAATGCAAATAACTTCCATCCACTGTGCACTGAAGACAGAATTTGTCTGGGAAGAAAACATCATCAATTAAAAAAAAAAAAAAAACAACCACCCAAGAGCTTTTAAGGGAAAATTGACCATATTTACAGGGCTCTAATTATGCTTATAATTTCAGATAACTCTTTTGAAGTATTCATGTAGATGATCTCTCCATTCATCAGGTGTTTTTTTACAGAAAAACGATGTCTACCTCACCACCTAGGAGGTAGCTTACAAATAGGGGATTTCTTTTCTGTGAGCCACACCAGCACTTTTCTCTAACAGCTTATGCAAAAGTTTCGTGGGGGAGGGAAAAGCCCAAGCCAAAAAAAAAAAAAAAAAAGAGAGAGAGAGAGAGAAAAAGAGAGAGAAAGAGAGGGAGAGGAGTGTGCATGACAATAACTACCTCTGTCCCTTTGGTTTTTGTTCTTTTCATGTCAGGGAACTTTTTAGCCGTGCTGCCTGGGTAACTGCTCTGGAAGGTTGGAATATCTGTTGTTGAAGGAGGTTTGTGATTGAGGGCCTTCTGACACAACCTTTTGTTGCATTGAGGTGTTTGATCCTCTTTCCCTTTCTTCTAAAACCAATCTCATCCCTTTAAAAAATGGATAACCAGCACTTCTTTTACTTATTGTCAGCTTTTGGAAAGTTACTGTGGGCGTTTGTAGAAGTTTAACTGGTTAACTCTTTGCATGCCGATGTGCTGTCGATAAAGATTCTTTCTAAACATGAAAGATTTCATTGCTTTCATCAGATACATATAGTTTTCACTCGCACATAGCAGGGGAGACACTTTCAGGTCCACGTTTTTAAAGTGTTTGTGTTCAAGGTCTTGAAATGCGAGTGTTGCAGGCTTTGCAATGGGACCCATCCTCGTTTTCTTTTTGTTCTAGAACTGAAACGTGTGAGAGTTACGACTCTGCCAGTTGGAAAGCCTGGCAAGATATACTGATTTTAAATTCGAGAACGACAGGTTTTGGTAAAAAGTTAATGCAGAGGGTTACTTCCAACTGAGAGGTGTAACATTGTGGCAACAAAGGAAAAGAGCCCCAGAATGGAAAAGTGTAGGGGTCTTGTTCCAGCCTGCTGACTAAATTCTGGAATATTTTTTCCCCAAAGGAAGGGACACAACCCAGGCTATAGAAGAGAAAAGAAGCTTAAATGGATTATTTAACCAAAAAAAGCAACTTAGGGCTTCTAGAAAGTGACCTACATTCTGCACACAATGATGATATTTTTACGGCGGTGATAGGGTTAATAACCTAACATCATTCATGTAGTGTTTTTTGAAAATTGAATTTTACTGCTACAAAGTAAATGTAACAGCCCTCTGGAGACAATATTACAGGCACTTTATTGTTTGCTAAGCTGATGTCATCTTTCTACAGACTGACTTTAAAACAAAGGCAGAACATTTATTACAAATATCACTGTGTGAAAGGAAATCTACTGAAATATTGTTTAGAAGGTGAGCTGATAAAAAAAAGTATTAATACTTGGCTTTGATCATCTTACACTATAAAGTTATGACTTCACAAATGCTTCTCATGTGATTTCTATTCAAGGCAAAACTTCATCCTGGAAATTCCTAGCCATGTCTCTAACGTTATTTGCCCTCAAGCTGGAATATTTGTTTAAGCTTCATGCATGTTTTAGATACATTTTTACTCTGTAAGGCCATTTCTTAGCAAAGGTGATAAGCATTTAAGAGAGAGATGAAATAGTACCTTTCAAAGAAGATGTATGTATGATTTAAGAAACAAAGACTGGAGATGAAGCTGTTTAGTTTATACAGTGAACTTTCAAAATCACCTGTAAGCGGCAGCTGGAAAGTTTGCAATTTAAATAAGCTGTTTAAGGCATTGCCAAGCAAGGCTTCTGCGTGGCAGGTTGCTTGCTACTCAGAGGGTTTGGTCTCTGTATCTGATGCACGTGTAATATACCGTGAAGTTGTTTGTGGATCACACAGGACCTTCTTAGGGCTTCATTTCCACACTGTAGCCCCTGAAAATGTAACAAATGAGCAGACAGGTTTGGCTCTTCCTCACAAGGCACAAGTAATTTGTTTGTAAATCAGTTACCTTTCAAGAAAAGTTAAATTAGGGAGAACTTTCCTTCCTTTGATGTTTCCCACTTAGAAAGCCAAAGAGCAAATTAGTGATCATTTTGAAGCAATAATGATAATGAGGAAAAAAGAATTTAGTGAGCTACACCATCTCAGAATAACTTTTCAGGTATAGCATATAAATAGCAGCCCAAATGACCGAAATAGCCCTATGGTGTTTTTCTAAGAAAATGATTTACTGCTCTGCCTTTGTCTCTGAAGTCTGGTTAGAAGGAAAACACAGGTCAAGGAAATTGGGTTAGAAAAAAAGCCTGTTATTGGGGTAGATGTAGAATTGCCTGAATAATGTCTGATAGGGAGTCTGTAGGCACTCACACACGAGGTCAGCAGACTAGAGAGTCTCGCTAGTGTTTGTGAAATGCTCAGGACTGACCGATGGCATTTATATCCATCAAAAATAAATCCACAAACATCTACTTAGCATGCCCTGTACAAGGCTGTGTGTTAGTTGGTGTATGGGTCGTGCCCAGGAAAAAGCTACCAATACTACGATTGTGATTTTTAAGACCAGGAGCTGAACTGCCACACTTTAAAAACTTATTTCGACAATGAGTACACTTCTATATGAGAAAACCATGTTTTTAAAGCTTACACCTATTTGAAGCATTTTAGTATAAACCTGCCGACAGGGAAGTTATTTTATATTCAGTGAATTCATTATTGTACTTAACAAATAGTAGCTACTTTACCAGGTGCCAGGTACTGCTTTAGCATCGAGGGTCCAAAGGTGAGTCCTCACTGAGCCTCAGGAATCATTGTCAGAAAGAACAGCTTGGCAGGGTCAGAACCTGACACATTGTAACTATTCAGAAATTCAATATTCTGTAAATATTTAATATTCAATACATATTCAAGAAAGCCATGTTTGTTGAGTGACTGATAGAATGAATCGAGTGTTGATCAAGGTAAGTCCTTGATGCCCTTTATGCACAAGGAGGAACTGAGCTGCCCTCTCCTTAAACAGGTCGGCACAGCTGTAAAGAGGATACGCTTTCTTTCTTGAGCTGGCCTTAAAAAAGAATGAGTGGCATTCACCATGTGAGTAAGGACAGGAGTTGTCCACTGCTGGTGGAAATAGCACCCCAATTATATGATGTAATTTTTAATGGCACAGCCCAGGTCTGGCCCCTGCACTCCTTCTTGATGTTGCTTTAAGGATTTGGTCCTTCTCCTTCTCTCCTTACTCCCTGTTGTACCATCAGTAACACACACACACACACACACACACACACACACACACACTCTACCACTGGGATTCAAGCATCCACCTCCAAGTAAGAACCAAAGTATCTAATTTGTCTCATGAAAGAAGAGAAACAGCATGCCTGTTCCTCACTTTTATCCATAGAACTCCCATTTTATTTGCCCACTAAAAGAGCTCCTTTTTGACCAAACACTGTTTTGAAACATCCAACACATAAGAAAGAAAGTTGGGGGGGCAGGGGGCGGGAGGAGCAGTTAATATTTAAACCACACACCAGTCTTGTAATGAAAGGATTTTTCAAACATCAGGATGAATTTGTTTTATTTTCAAACATCCAGATGAAATCATTACAGTTACTTTTGGTCTCCAACTTAGCAAGATGTCTCATGGACGGGACACTCAAAGCAGGACAATTTGGGACAGTTCCAACCACATGAGGCATTGTGTGGCCTCCACAAATAGAATCAGGCTTCCTTTCTTGTGCAGCTGTACATTTCCTTGCCTTTGATTCTCCTCCTTTGCTTTTTCTCCTCGCAGGCCTTGCCTCTCTCCTGTATCAGCCACTCTATAGGCAGATGTGCCTCTTTTTTCCATTTGCCAGATCTACCCCCCTCCCAAAATCTTCCCAACTGCTCCCCTTTGAAGTCTCTATTACCGATACAATCACTTTTGTTTCCCTTCCATCCCCTCTCTCTCCACTCGAGCTTCTCCTCTCCCTAACCCCATTAGTTACATCTGCTGCCCCTACCATTCAGCCTGTGTGAAATCGTAATGCGCTTGACATAACTTCAGTTTGTCTGCTAAGTACTCAATCAGCTCGCACTGCCATCTTCTGATTTGTAGCAAAGGAGGCAAGAGTGAGTAAGCTGGCTCAAAATTCACTACATGATTCAGCTCTGCCCAATTAGCCCAACTAAAATGGGAAATTAACAACTAATGATAATGAAATAAATGGGTTTTAGCTAAGAGTATAAATCCCACAAACTTGGTTCCTGATGCCCGTGGTAGATATTATATCCTTCATGTGGTGGTCAGATAGCTTAGAGGATGCAAGGATGGGTGAATGAAGGGAAGTGTATAAATAAGTGCAGTATTTGTTAGTTGACTGGGGTTCGTTCTCTGTGATTCATTAATGGATTTTTAAGGGGTCTGTAGACTAGCAGAAATTGCATGCAACATTTTGTACATTGATGCATTTTGGGGTCAGTGGGTCCATACATTTAATCAGATTTTTAAAAGGCTCTATCACCTCCCAAAAGGTTAAGAACCAGCACTAAATGAGTGAAGACACCGATTTTGTCTGCGTTTTCTTGCGGTCAGCTATTTTAACATCCCGTGTGATTTGAAAAGTTCAGAGAGTAGAAACGTAGGGTCTTAGAAGAAAAATTTACCTTCTTTAAGAGGAAAATTGTTTAAACCACCTACCAAGTTATACAATTCACTTTTTAAAATTATTTTAGTTTTACTACAATTCAAAGACAGGCTTTTTTTTTTTTTTTTTAACAATGGGTATAATCACACATCTGAACGTAAGAATTAGTTTTATGCAGTTCCATAGAAAACCAAAATCTTGAAGAACACTTTCAAAACAACCAGAGAAAAATAAACCATTCCTTATGTCAGTCTTGTTAGAGAGGGATTAAGAAACTGGCAATTATTTTGGCGACCTTAATTGTTGCGCGGCAGGAAAATATGTAATTAGAGCACGTTTCCAGGCCTGCACACCTGCAGCACATCCTACAGTATAATGTCAGCTTTCAGTGCCCGTCGGTGCCAGGTTCTAGCACAACCAGGCACAGTGACGCTCTGAGAACATTTCGGACTCATGTAATGTGGCTTCTGTGTATGAAAGAAGCAGGCATTTACACCACCACACAATGGAGTGCATTACTGCAACACTGCTTTCATTATTTTCTGACGCCTACCTTCAGCACTGCCCTGGTTTACTCCGTTTGAGGTTTTATTGTTACCGTATAATAGTCCTGTACATTTTTGAAATTCTCTTATTATTCAGCTTATTAATACAGTACTGACTTGATTATCAGGCAGCAGTTGCGCAGCGGAAGGTTCAGTGCATTAGCTAAGTCAGAAGCTGAGGGAATTCTTGGTATAACGAGAACAATTGTTTGACATTTTTTTTTTTTATGTAGAAAGATGGTCTGTGGTGGTTCTGTATATAGTTGTATTTTGGAATTCACTCTACATTCTCTATATGTTGTGGAGTATTCATTTTTCACATAGAGAAAGCTTAAAATGTATTCTCACTCATTTGAAAGTGTTTCAGGGTATGGGAGGACTCCATCAGGATTCTCATTAGCTTTCCACTTTTTTTTTTTTCCTTTTATTGGCTTTTTACAGCAAAAAGAGAGAAACTCAGATGTTAGGCAAAGTAGCTAAATTGAAGAAACAGTATGCAGGGTGCTTGTTTTTCAGATAATTCCGTAATCTGGCATACTGATAGTTAACAGACTTCTCCCCCTAAGGGAGATACACTGTATTTTGCTATCTGACATGTTGTCATATATAAAGAAATCAATTGGTAATTAAATGATGCACCTTGTGAAGATGACAAAAGGCATTTGGTTGCGAAAGAGAACAGGGTTTTGAGGGGTTTGTAATGAAGGCCTAATGACTATTCATAAGAGATTTTCAGTCCGTTGATCCACTTGACTGGAAAGTTCTGCCCTGGAGAGTTAGTGCTGTCAGTTTCTCTCACCTCAGAAAGCCGCCGCAATCGACGGTGTAGAGGGTGAGCGAGAAATTATCTAGTTGTTGCTCTAGGCTTGTCTTAGGTCACAGGCAGAAGGCACATCTGGCTTCCTGTAGGTGCAACCTCAGGACATAAACTTTGACTAAATTGTAAACTATAAATATGTACGAGTGCCACTGAGTAAGTTACCTTTTATTCATATTTCCTTTATTTTAGAACGCATGCAAGTTGCGTGGTGAGGCTGCCATTTTGGCCTTCTTTTCCCTTCCAATTTTATCAGTTAAATGTTTGCTTGTTAGGCTAAGAGTAACTGTTTGCAGAAGTTGTCAAGGACCAAATGATAGCAGTTTCCTCCTGTGAAATCAGACCACAGTCCCTTTGCGGAGATTATGCCAAAGTCACCGTGCGGGAAGGGCAACTGAAACGAGGAAAGAGTGTGTTACTGGACCGTGCTCTCGGTGGGTGCTTACTGCCCTACCTGGCAAAAAAGGCAGTATGATATCAACATTTATATACCTGAGACTGGATGTAAGATTCCTACCACGTAAGCAAGATCTCTGGAATTAGGAAACATGGCTCTAGTGTCTCTAAAAAACTACAGCAACAACGAAATTCATGCATCCACAAGATACCAGTTACGGTCACCCATGGGCCCAGGCACAGTCCTCACCTCAGAGGATACAAAGATGATGGAAACAAACTCTCAGCCCCCACCCACAGAAACAGACGCACAAGAACGCAGTGGTACTATACCACGGGGAGAGCTGTGGTCGAGTTGAGTAATAACACAGAGTCTTAGAATCCAAGAATGGGTTTTCTAAGAACTGTTGGAGTCCACAGGTGAAGCAAAAATTTCTTACACATGTTGCTCTTTCCACTGGCAAAGCCAAACTCTCCAACGGAAAGGTGTGTTGGAGGAGCGAGGTATCCCTGTTGCGGCTGTGCCCACCTCTGGAATCCCAATAGAATGGTAGTGGCCAGCAATTTCTCTCCATATTGACTCTTGGAAAGTGGTCCTCCATGTTATCTTATCGAGTGGCTCACCTAATCAAAGGTAAACACATTTATCACCTCATTAAGGCTTGTTTTATGGCCACTTGAAAGTGGTGTTTGAGGTGGAACTATCTGTCAAACTCCTTGTCTGGAACATCTGTAAGGGGTACTGTGGCAAGCTACAGAGACTTCCATCTCCCAGTATCAGAATAATTGAACTCATGATACGTATCTGAGAGGATGTCACCGATGGTTCCTCCTAGTGTGTTGTGGTTACTGAGTTTTGCTGATGTGTTGGCCGGAGCTGTCAAGGTGGATCAAATGAATGGACAGATGCCAACAAAACAATTATGCCTATTAATGTACATGGATTGCTTGTTTAGGTCATAAAGCAAATTAAAAAAATACATTAGTATTTAAACCCTTTTATAGCTGAGCTAATGATTGTTTGTACTATAGTGTCTAGTAAAGAATATTCTATAATACCTGTAAAGCCCAGTTATGTTATCTAATTAGTAGCCTTTAAGTGCCTATAATTATGGAAGTGAATAGTTGCCTCTCTAAATAACCAAATGGTAGATTTAAATATATAAAGATGTTGACTTGATTATTTAATATTTGTATCAAAGACAAACCACCTAAATAGAGAGATTAATTCCACATCAGTGCAACATTAAAAGGGAGAGAGGATGCCAAGAATCCCATTAATTTGGGATGGAAGTGCCTGAAATTTCCTCGAAACATTTATACCAAAGAATACCAACGACACAGTATCAAGCTGATCCCCCTAAGGATAGAGAGGTAAGGCAAACATGATTTTAAACTGTACAACTTCACACAACAAAATTAAGTATGGTGCGCTCACCAGATGTTAAACATAAGCCCCCATGAACTGAGCTAAGTATTTTGTATACCTACCAGCTCCATTACCCCTTTCTCCATGAGCTCCCGGACTATTCACTCTTTCCTTTACTCTGCCATGAATCCTTGCCTTCAAGAAAGATGGCACTCCTTGCAGCCATCACATGCCACTTGTATATTGTTGTCGTTTTACCATGTGTTTAATTTAGATAACCCTGGTGAGAAGAAAGCTTTAATATGTATTTGCTTAGTTGAATGGCCAACTTGAAGGAGAAGAGGTGACCTCTTTTTCTTCCCTATGATTTACTTTGGCCATTACTTTTGAAGCATACATGTTCTGTTTCCCAAGAAGATTGTGTCACCTCCTTCACACGCTGTCTGGGAATTTCCATACTTCCTAACAAGAACTTCAGTTGAATTGGTGTAATATGGTTTTTCTGCTCCTTGCCCTATTTCCTTCAAGGCCTTTGAGTCATAAGCATTCAGTACCACAGTGAATAATCAGTACGATAGCCACCATTTGGTTTTCCCATTTAACTTTTGGGGGTGACTTTTGAACATAGTACAACTGCTCAGAAGGGCTTTTTCACGAATTGTTTACCATGGCAGTTGCTACCCTATTGGGCCTTTCATTCTGAACACAGAGGCGGAGAGCATTGATGTCAGTATAACAAGTAATGTGTACAATTTTTAAAAACACGAAATTGACTGAATCCCCATATTATGTTTTCACGCTGCTCTTTCAGAAACTATGCTAATACAATACTCCAAAAAACCGATCTTGGTCCTGGCAGGCCCTGTTGGAACTAATGGGGCCTGACAGTTCTTCAGTTAAAAATTATACATGAGGGTCACTTTCCCTTAAATTACCTATTGTATGCCAGATGTTCACAACTGCAGCACTTCACTTTCTTTGCATTGCTAGAAATGTTTAATTTTCTCATAATATCCATAACAACTCTTCTTGCGGATGGCATTGAAGTTAGCACACACCTTCATGGAAATCACGCTAGGGTTGCATTTTCCATTTTCTTTATTTTTTGGGTTCTGGAAAAACAGTTAGATGGCTCATTTTGCCTGTTTCATGCCACAGAACTTGAGTTATGTCATAATTTCTCATTTGCTGCACAACTTTATTCTATTTTTATGCTCCTAAATGACGCAGCTTTAAGTACCCGTGAGTGGCACTTCCGTGCTGTGAGCACTAACTATCAAAGGCAACCTCAGACAGATAAAACTTCTGGTTTTTTTGGTTTGGTTTTGTGTTTTGCTGGGGAGGGGAGAAGAGGAGTCATCACCAAGGGTCGCCTTTTGTTTGTCAGGCCTATTAAAACTATGGCCAATAGAGCCATTTGCAAGAAAGAAAAAATTCACCCAAGTCCTGGGTCTGAATGAAGGCTCCCTTCTCAAATGTTCCTCGTTACTACAGAGGAGTTACCTTTGGATTAGAATTAAAACGAAGCTTTTTTTCCCTTTTATTCTTTCTTTTTTTTCCAGAAAGCCCCAAATGAAGTATTTCCCCTAGCGTTATTGGACCTCTTTACCAACGAGTGGCTGGGATTTTAATAAGCCTGTGCCTCCCACCCCATATCACACAGAGTAATGGATGGGGAAGAGTGGATGTGGTACAAAGGTTACAGGTTCAGTCATATTTTCTGCCTTGTTGGTAAAAATGGGGAGGTGGGGTGGGAGGATTTCCTTCAATTATGAAATAAGTGTGATGTTAGTAGTTATTTCTGTAACCTGGTGAAAATGCTGCATATTTAGGGCCTCATTTTTAGCGTATGTTACCGTGCATCCACTAAAATGGTGACCTGTGCTTTCGGAATCTTTTGGCTATGAAGGGGCACGCAGATTACAACTAGTTGCTGTAGAAACCTGGTCATCTGGATGCTTCTTGAGAATGCGTGATGATTTTGTAAACCTTGGTGGGTAAGCCCGAGACTGCAGCAGTTGGACAAGGTCACATATCGGTGGCAGCGACGTGTCTTTCCCCTTTCCATTGTGTGATCCTCCGGGGTCCGGGGCATTCATATGCAACGATTCTGTTTCTCTTTCAGGAGGACTTGTAAACTCTTTAAACAGAGGCACACAGTTTGCGATTGTTGCGGTACTGAGTGGGTGTATAGAAGCTAGGGCTGCAGCCTTGTCCAGTTGCAGATAGAATAAAACTGACAATGATGCAATGGGCCTGGCATGTAGACAACTCCGTGGGATGGATGAATGGTGCGGCTTTTGCCGTCCCTCCAGTGGTGGTAGGCCCTGTGATAGCTAGCGTAGGAAGGGTGGTGAAAATTGATATGCACTATTACTACATGTATAAAACTTAGCACTGGGGCCATTGCACAGGTGGGGGGTTCCTGTTTATTGATTTTTATGACTTTGTTAGAACATACGCTTAATGCTTTTATACTCCTGGAGCTCTGGGAGGGCTCACCTTAGGTAATAAACCTTTTCGTACTTTGCAATCACTCACAATTTACATGGGGTCTCACATTATCCAGTACAAAGCTCAGCATCCCCCCTCTACTTGGTTTTAGGAGTGCTATAAAAAAAAAAAAAAAAGCAAAGAAAATAACTCTAGCACTTACTTTGAATTTTTTAAAAACCTGTCCACTCCTGCTATGAAAATGGCCCCTAATTCTAATTACTCATATTTCCAAGAAAAATTAGTCACACAAACTTATGTTATGTGTTGTCTCAGAGGTTGAAAGCAAATTAGGTTTCCAATAAGACAGTACATCAAACAAAGTAGCATGTTCTTGATGCCGATGACTTTTTTTTTAGAATTATGGTTGGACATTTTTGGCAGACAGATTGTCTTTTGCTCTATCAAAATGACAGTTTCTTTTGTAACTGCAACATTCATAATTAGAAGGAGAGAAGCAATCTGCCCAATTTAATATACTAAAAGAAGTTTAGAGTCTCTGCTAGTAATTTCATTATTTTAAAATTTGAATTAATTGACTTAAAATAATACAGTTAAGAAGTATAACTAGCAGGATTATGGAGAAAGGTTTCTTTTTCTTTAAAAGAAAAAAGCGCTCTCAGTATTATACTCAGATGAGATTAAATTTTATCTGTTTATGCCAGGTGCCCTGTTCTGAGATTCAGAGCAGGAATGTGGATATTCATCCTTGCAACAGAGCTGAGAGAAGTTGTAGGGAAAACCCTGGGAACAAGGTCACTTTAAACAAAAAAGTTCTCCAAGTTTCCCATGCTTAAGAGGCTGGCTGGGCTTAATTAAAGTCAATGGATGACCAAAAAGAGGAAAAAAAAGAAAAGAAAAGAAAATGAAAGGAAAAACCACGACGCACCCCACTTCAATCTCTTTTTGGGCCACCCTTCACATTCCATACCTTAGCTGTTGATGTTCAAGCTCTTTAAATCTAGCAAGAATAATGTTTCTTGAATCCCTTAACAGCACTGATGTGTCCATGGTGTAATATCACTCTTCCCCATTCCACAGCCCTAATCTACGTCACTTAGGTGGCCCTCACCCGTACCACCGCAACAAAAACAAATCCAGCGTCGCATTCAGAATGAAATCATCATAACATAGCGACCTTGTTCTGGACGTGATGTTTGGTTTCAGCAACCCTCTTTTATGCAGCCCTAGCCAAGCTTAACATTTCCTGTTGGCTCAGAGGGTAACCTTTCTTCATGTTTTCTTCAGGATCTCTCTTTAGGAGACCCAGTGTGTTGCTGCCCAGAGCGCACAGGGCCAGAGTTTTGGAGAGTTGAAATTCATGAACATGGAAGACCTATTTTCTTCTAAAATGGAATGAAATCCCTACTCATTTTAAAGAATACATACCCAGCAAGATTTCTTTTTATCCTTCCTGTATAATTTTTGTCATACTCACCTCTAAAGGAAACCAACTCTTTAGCTCTGTCTGTTACCTTATTTTGTACCTTAGCTGACTTTCATCTTTACATGAGCCATCAAATCTGGACATGACAAAGATTAAACAAACAAACAAACAAACGAAAAACCCACGGTGCTATATGTGTGAATTGTTAGGTGTTTTTCTCTCCCACAAGAAATTACAACACTAAGTACCACATACATTTGGGGGTATGTTTATAAGACAGCAGGAAATATTTTAACCCTCAAAACTTTCTGATTATGAACTGTGCGCTGAATCTACAGGGGTTGTGTTCCAAGTCGCACGTTCTTCTACAAATATATCACTTGCAGACCTGCAGGTGAGAAGGCCGACTTCCCCATGGCAGTTCTGATATCTGACATAAGGCAGAGACGCCAGGGACTCAGAGCGCCGATCATACCCGACACCTGCATTTCAAAATCTCCTCTAGTATTTTAGTAGTTGCACCTATCCTTTTTTGCAGTCCTATGTCCTACAGAAGTGACATTTTGTTCTGTTCTCATTCATCCTCATTTACTTAGTTAGATATCAAAAGATATACACGTTTTATATAACCCAGGAAGCCAGGGATTAAAGCATAATGTATTTTAACACAGCTTCTTCTAAAACTCTAATTGCTGCCAAATGCTTAGGCTTGGATTGATGTGGGCTATGGGGTTATGTTAGCTTTTATAGATATTTTTATTTGTATATGTGGGTATTTATATATGTATGTACATATATGTGTGACTTTGGGCTATGCCGACATGTTATTTTCTATGTGTTCATTTATTATAAACAGCAGGTAGGCAGACATTTCACCTCACCCCTCACTCTGGTCCACATCATTCAAAAAATATTGCAGGATTTCCATTCTAAGTTAAATACATCCGAGGTTAGGTCTTTTATCAATTCTTTATTCTTAGTATCTCAGAATTCTGAAGTCTTCTTCCTTTGTCTCAAAAAGGGAAAATGCTGAAAGCATTTCCACCTGGATGTTTAAATTATTTAAGTTGCAGGAACCAGACCTTTTCCCTCCTGAGTAGTTGTGGGTTTTAAAGGCTAAAATTGCTTCATCATGCCCAAGTGAAAGTATGCATAAATTATTTAGTTAAACCTGAGAAAATACAGACTTTTCCCAGTGATCTTTCAAGGGCTGCCTACTTAAATTTCAGAAGAATGGGCAGGATTTTTTTTTCTCTTAGAAAATTTAAGTATTGGCTGTGTTTTCTATCAGAAATGTGAACAAAATTACAAAATGATGATTTTTTTTAAGTCCAAGCCTCATAATGTCTAGGATATCTATATCATGCCCAAGGTGACTAGTGTGGTCTGAATCAATACCAGTAAGACCCATCAGCTGGCAAGACCCTTCTGAATGTATTCTTATGAAAGTCAGGTACCTTGTTGCAAGGCTCTCCTTGATGCTAATGTAAGTACTGGTGAACATTTTCAATTCAATTTCTATTCATCCAGAGTTTGTATCTCAGTTATAAAAATATAAGACAAGGAAGGAAAGATGTTCTAATTTTATTATTTAGATAAATAAAACATATTACAAAATGGAAAAAAATATAAAGCAAAGTAATTTTAAAATGTTATCAAAACTTGGTTGACATTTTTAATTTGCTTTTTGTTCATTACTTTAACTCTAGTAAATAAAAATGCCTGAAAAGTGTGAAATAGTGTGTGGTGGTATGTGGTGGTGATGGGCTGGGTGTGTGTGTGTGTGTGTGTGTGTGTGTGTGTGTGTGTGTGTGTGTGTAACATAGATAACATGAAAGAAGCAATGAAAATGGCCGATGCGTATGGGCAGTAGGTGGCCAGTTTCAAGTTCCTGGAGAGTAAGGGACTCAGTTTCCCATGTATGCTACAGAATCTGTGACATTATGTATCAGTTCTCTAAATTAGTCTTAGCATTAGTACTCCAGTGACATTCTCATGACCAAGGGAAGAATAGTATTTTTAACTGAGTACCTAACTTCAAATTCTAAAAGAAGCATTCATTGGGGAAGGGAAAAAAAAGTGAACCAAAAAGGTACCTTTGTTTAGTATACAGCTGTCTGTTCATTTGTGGCATCTCTTTGAATTTCATGTTCAAATAAATTGGGAGATGAGAGTGAATAGGCTAGAAGATCAGCATACAACTTTGGTGAGCTATTATGAAAAAGCAAAAAAAAATTTTAAACTCTCCAAGCAAGATTAAACCTATTCCATCCCAAAGTGGTGGATATCACTTATCCCATGAATACATGTTTAAAATATTGCACACCAGGTGTTCTTCCTTAGATCTAACTTGCTTTTCCCACAGCTTTTAGTTCAGTTGTTCTTGACCTTACCTTAGTTCTCGCCTCTCCTCCTCTCCCCTTTCCTGCCCAGGCACAGATGTATCCACTGAATCGGAGGAACAGGGTGTTACACTTACACTACCATACTCTGCCGAATAGTTAGAAATCCTACTTTGGCTTTTGTGTGCTCACTTAGATTTGTACCCTAGAGGGGGTGAAAAGAGCACAGAGAGAATCAGGAGACAGGAACCAGACCCAGCTTCCGACAACAGGTGATTTGGTCAAAAGTCATTTAAAATTTCTGAGTCTCAGTTTACTCATCTTTAAAATCATGATAATAATAATACTTACTCCCTCTCCCTTCAGAGGGTTGTTATGAGGATCAAGTGAAAAGTGTCTATGAACACGCTCTGCTGTCAAGAGATTAATGCATAAATGCCAGGTAGTATTATATAATCAATTTATCCCCCTAAACTTAGGAGAGGAAGAGTGTTTAAGGCATGTGTGAGACTCTGGAAATGGAGATGTCATAGAAAGCCTGCAGAGGACGATAGTCCATTTTCTTCTACAAGCATTTCTCCTGGAAGAGGCAAATATACCCCTTTGGGGGACGCTTCTCTGACCAGGACAGTAATAGGGAACCCTGGCTGGTGGTGACCGAGAGAGCAGGTGGAGACCCAGAGTTTATTCTGTTACTGAGAATAAACAGGAGGGAAACCTTGCAATCAGGTGACTTCTTTCTAACTGCAGCAGGTTCTCAGATCCCTAGGCTGGCCCAAGATGAGAGAGCAGTCAGCAGAGAGTCTGGCACAGTGAGTGTAAGTCTCAATGTCATCTGATTGTGAAATCTGCTTGTTTGCATTCTCATACAGTACTGGAGCTTAAGCCCTGGCCACTGTGTGAATGGCTATGCAAGAGGAGGATCTAAGACCAAGGGGGGAGGGGGGCAGGGTTGACCAAGGAAGGAGGATTCATTAGAGTTACTTGAAGGAAGTTTATTGGATAATTCCACCGAACATATTAATGGCATCAACTATTGTATTTTGGGTAATGATTTTTTATACCAGATACACAATATATTGAAGAATTTGTAAGTTTCCCCATTTGAGTCACTGTTAACCATGATAGAAGTAATGAGGACTGGTCCAAGAAAAAAAGACATTAGAATTTTCAAACTTGTCTAATTCCCACTGCAGTTGCTTGAGGAAAATTGAAATGAAAGAACCAATAAGAGATTTATGAATACTTTTAAAAGGCTTTAAAAAAGCCCACATACTTACCACTGAACTGTCTGCTTATGATAGGAGCTGGAAGAATCACTCAAGTCCACTCAGCTGTACTTACAGTTTAAAATGTTGTTTCCCTTTCTCTTACACTACTACAAGAGAGAGGAAATGCCTAGGCAAATAAACTCTGTTAAAATAACTTTACGGTTGTGACACAGTTTGACAAAGCAAAGGAAATTCAGAGTCACTGCTCACACTCTATCCTCAGCTGATTCCACTGTGGAAAATAAAATGCTTTGAAAAAACCCAAAACACACCATGGAACAAACCTGGGATAGTCTGAGTCTTAAGAGACGGGCTTCTTAAATACCAAATGTCTGACTTGTCTATCTTTGAGTTGTTGTAAAAGAACTGCAATATATGCATTCATCATAAATCTGGTCAGAGTTAAAGAAAAGTATTTGACTGAGTACTGTTTGCAAAATATGTCTCCTATTTTTTTAAAAAAGATCCTGTGATTCTAACTCAAAGCAGTAACTTCGTGGGAGTCAATAGCTACCTTGAAATATACTTTAATGATAATGGCTTCCTAGGATTCAGGTAAGATTGGATGCTAGACTTAAGCTCTTTCCAGCAATCCTGTAAAAACTCTGTTGCACAGAGAGGGAGAAAGTGAGAGAGAGAGAGAGAGAAACATTTTGACCAAAATCTAATATTCACTACTGTTGTACAAATTATAAATCTAACAGAGAGGTGATATATCATTTCTATTAAACTTATAATATGCTGCATAAATAGTGTTTACATAGAAGAGTATAAAGTTAATTCCCTCCTGGAAAGCCTTCTAAAAAATATAAGTTGTATTTTAAGAGTTAATCAATTTGCTTTTTCCTCTTTTGGCAGTTTAATTGAAGCCTCCAAACTGTATACTTCCTCAAAGTATCAGAAAGCAAATATCAGTTGTGCGGTTATAAAATCAACTCTTAATTTTCTTTCAGTGAAGTAGCAGATAGTCAACCTGTAAATTTTACCTATATTACTATGGAGCTGCAGTGCTATAAATTCGAAACAGTGTGCAGGTTGGTGGAAATTGAGGTCCAGGCAGCAAGGCATGTCCATAAACTTTTCTCAGGTTATTGGAACAGAACGAATCAAAAGCGGTTCCTGGTTGTATGATATTCTCTTTTGATAGAGCAGACTTCTTGTCGTTAGCAATCCAAGTGCAGCGGTTAGTCAGAGCAGAATGTAATTTCTAGCAATCTGACAGACCTGCGGATTGAAGCGGCAGGTTTTCCCTTCCGATTTCAGGGAATTGCTTCTTACTGTGACAAATGATTAGCTGTTATCTCTGACTGAATTTGATTTCTACAAGCAGCTGAGTCAGGTAACTTTGCAGCATTTGAGGGGGTTTTTACAGGAAATGAAATCGGCTCCCTAGTCATATGTGGACCAAATGAAATCTTCCCTGTCAGGCCAAAATTGTGCTTTTGGTTAATTGGAGGCAGATTTAGCATGGAGGGTGTGTGTGGTGATGTGTGTGATGTGTGTCAGGTGTCTTTGTGAGTGTGTGTGTGTGTGTGTGTGTGTGTGAGTGATGGTGTCAGGAGGCACATCCATGTGTGTACCTTCACATACGTGAGGGATCATTTCATGGTTCCTCCTAACTTTCAAAATCCCGTGTTCCAACAAAACCCCTACGTTCTACGCAGGGCTGAGGCTTTTAGTATAAACCACAAGTGAGGACAGTTAAGTGGGTATCAGAATGAGGAGGCTCTCACATGAGAATGCCCTGCCTTCAAAAGAGTTTGAACTGCAATATTAATCAAAACACAATAGATATTCATCGAGCATGGTTTTAACAAAAATACGCATCAAAGGGCAGCTGCTTTTAAAGCAAAAGGTTTAAGTAAAATAATTCATCCTTGATGTCCTCTAGGCTTGTGTGCATATTTTGAATAGTAAGGGCTTCTAATGATGGCAAATATCTTCTGGATGATAAAACAAAAAATCTGGCATGGGAAGTTCTGAGTTTACTCAGTGCTTCTTGTCATTCACTTTTGATGGAACCTTGACAGTGTCTACACAGTTATGATCAGGTTTATCCTTCTGTTTAGAGTTTGTAATTGCTCTGGAAATCCTGAGTTTCAGTAGTTCCCTTTTAGTTTCAAGCAGTTTGTGAGCCTTATAAAAAGTTACCATGGGATGTTTTGTAGTTTCTAATCTTATCATAGCAACTTAAAATAACCTGTGTTTCCCAAAGGTTGAAGCAACCTCTTTAGGATCATGATTAATAATATGCCTTATTTTGTGATGAACATAATATACATTTTTTATAAATCCTACTTTAAAATAAGAGATCT
>NC_138863.1:85945484-85950484 GCF_965194805.1 Balaenoptera borealis
AATAATAAAACCTTACTGGCCCAGTGTAATTACTGTAAATTATCATAGGATCCAATCACAGAATTATCATAGGAGAGAAATATACAGAACCTCCTTTCACCTAAAACTGTCCCTGGACTTAGCAAACAACAACAATAATAATACGGAGCATTTATTAAGCACTTACTATGTGCCAAGCTCTAGGTCCCTTACATGTTTGGACTCATCTAATCCTCACAACCACCCAGTGAGATAGATACTGTCATCATAGCCCATTCAGTAGAGGAAGACACTGAGGCAGGTTAAATAATCTTGCCAAAAGTCACAAGTTAGTAAGTAGAGGAGCTAGAATTCAAATTTAAGCAGTCTGACCCCAGAGCCCACAGAAAAAGAAATTGTATGAGATAGGAGCATTCACATTGCTGAGCTTTTCTAACTTCTAGTACAAGGTTGTTTCCTCTTTTTTCACTTCCTTTTTGGAATTGGCCCATTAGGGTGGCCAAACGGACTTGTCAGTAGGACACGTAAACCTGGAGTCCCTTACTCAGCTTCTGGTTAAGGGTCACCGTGCTTCCAGGGTTAAAAAGGCCTCAGCATGTCCAAGTGGTCTGGTGCCTTTTTTATGGCTCATTAGTTTATCTTTAATTTAACATAGATGGGGAGAAGAATCTAGAGAGTTGTGAGAAAATGTGTTTTTTTCTAGTCAAAAGTATACTATCGTGAAGAATAAACAAGAGGGTAGTAACTCGGAGACACAGAAGGAATAAATTTTAAAATACAGGGCATATTTGATGGTCATAAACAAAATGCAGTGATCAAAGAAAGGACATATTTAGGTACATTAGACATATAATAAATACCATATATTTTATGGCCAAAGGAATAAAAGACTGTTATGTAAATTTTCTCCACTTTTTCATAAGCTACTTGTTAATTATCCCAGTCTTATTTCCATTGTTACCATTAGTTAGAGCTGGAGAGGCCAACACCATCAGAACTCACTCACTTGTAAAGTTAAAGCTATTACTGACCAGATACTGCGCAGCCAGAGAAATGCTCGCATGTAAAACAGAACAGGGGTGTGAAGAATTTAGGATGTGACATTAAGAGAAGTATGATAACTTGTAAACACCAAAGTGCTTCTCAACTTTTATCAAACTTTAAAATCAGTCTTCTGAAATTTACAGTTATTAAGCTTGATCCTTAATCTTTGGTATGGTGCCCTTATGAGTCATCAAACGAACTCGTATGTGGAAGTGTTTGAGAGAAGGAAAAAGGGAAGAGTAGATTGATCAATGATCATTACAATACCCTGGGACCTAGCAATACCCATCGTCAAGAGCACTGTGACCTGGATTCATCTAAAAGAGCCCCCAGAGCCTTGCGGAAGATAAGATATATGTGTAACATGTTCTGCGAAAACAGAGTCCTGAAGAGAAAAAAAAAAAAAAAAAAAAATATATATATATATATATATATATATATATATATTTCACATTAACTAAGCAGCAAAATTGTTCACTTACTAGGTTGGGGAAAGGGAGAAGAGGGGATATAGGAAGGAAGGAGAGAAGGAAGGAAGGAAGGAAGGAAGAAAGATTCAATATCCTTGACCTCTGACAAAGGGCCTATTTGGGGAAATGAAAGGAGTTGGTACACGGAGTCTTCTGAGAGCATCGTATGAACGTACGAAATTGTATTGCCCACCCAGTGTAAGGGATGTGCTCCCCGATAGGTGGGCCAGCCCTCAACTAGGGATTCCCAAGTTTAACTGTCCATATAAAAGTTAGAACATGAGCTCTTAATTTCAAGAAATAAACGAAGGGGAAGAAGGAGGAAGGGAAAGGGCTCTGTGTACAGAGAATCCTCACGTCTGACCTCCTCTGAATGGTTGATGCAACAAATTCAACCTAAGAGTAAAAGCATGGATACGTTTTTATTTGTAAAGAGTTAAGTTTCATAACTTTCTGAGACACTGAGACCATTGAAACAGCAAAGCTACCAGTAATTACAATCCTGAGATTCCCTAAAGTGGAAAAGTCTATGACTGCTGTCTAAAATGACACTGCATTTGCTACTCAGGTAAGGTTCTTAAGGAATTTTTTCTGGTTCTGATATCCATTTTCACCTCCCCGCCTGCCCCCAACCTTGCCCAAAAGGTTGGGTAGCATTGTTCTGTCTCTGTTGGGGGCTGCAAATGGAAATTCTGGAAGGAGGAAGGACAGTCTTGGTTTGCAATTGCGAGCAAAAGGTACCACCTGAGTGTCTTTTGCGAGATGCTTCCTTTAGATTAATGTATATCCGTCATCAGCTTAACTAAGCAGGTAAGGTGTTCATTAGCTAGGCTGGGTTTTCAAAGGGGGGGTGGGTGGGTAGAGAGAACGAACGTAGAAGAGTGAGAAGAACAAACAAGTCAAAGCATTTGTTCATGCTGCAATCTACACATCAATTATCCTGCTGTGCTAATTACCACCTTTCCATACCCCAGGTACCTAAGCATTCACACTTACTCACTCTTTCATGCCTCTGATCAAAAAAAAAAAAAAAGGAAGAAGAAGAAAAAAAAGAGGAAAGACACGATAGAAACAGAGGGATGATGAACCCAGAGGTGAAGTGAATTCTTAAATCAAAATTTCCCTTACATATGAAAAGTATAAATAAGGGGTCTTCATTTTGCCATGTTATTTTAGACAATTAACCATTTGCAAATGTTTTAATTGCAAAATATTACTTACTGTCAGGCTTCCAGGAGTTCACTTCCTTCTAGTCAGCCCTTGTTTTGATACTAAAAAGAAGGTAGAGAGGTGAGAATTGCTGGTCTGGCCTGAGAGTTTGGGGTTGTGCCATTAGCATGAGATCAGATCATTAAAAGTCGGTGACTACTAATTATTCGGCTACTTTTCTGAGCCTATTCAAAAATTGGGCCGTGAGGAGCCAGAGATCTACCTTTGTATCAAAACCTTGGTTCCTGCTCACCGACTGAACCTTCAGCTAACAATTAAACATCCTTTATTATGATGAAATCTGGGCTTGGAATCCCTGTTGGTTTGTGGGCTTCCTTGTCAGGGTGCTCATTTTCTCATTTCAGAGTGAAGATGGATAAAAAGAAAACCTATTTCCTGTAGCTCATTTGATACCTGGTGGGGATGCCATTCAGGTGACAAGGATACAGGCACAGAGGGGGAACAGATGTGATTTACACACTCATTATCATTTGAATGAAAGTGCAGATAGGCCTGTTCAGGGGCCCGGGCATCACCTGGACAGCTTTCCTTCTGATCTTTATCCCATCTGAGAGGCCAGGTCCCCCTGACATCTTTAAATCCCCGACCCCCAGCTGGTGACACACAGAGTTTTATGACAGTCAGCAGTCCTCTGAAGCTCCAAGCACAGATGCCATTCAGAATTGTGCTTCACACTGTTTTTTTCATTGTGTTCAGGCTTAATCAGGAATATATCCAAAAAAAGCTTAACTTGAATAATTTCCTTTGGTACTTCTCCAGAAACCTGTTTGCCACTCGAAGTTTGTGTATAGTATTCTAAAGGGCCTCAGATTTTGTGTTCTTAAAGTTATGTGCATATGTAGCTGCTTCAGCTTTCAAAAAGGACAACAAAATGGAAAGGACCATAAGTTATAGATGTCATCAAAGTCCTATGTTTTTCTGAGTATCAGATCAGACAACCTCAGTATTGTGATAGATGAATTTTAGAGTGCAAAGGCAGTGTAAAGTTCGGATGAAAGTACCAAAAAGAAAAGTTACTATTTGGCCTGTTTTGCTCTTCAGAAAGGATTTTCAGCTTCTTTGTTTTGCTACCTGGAATGGCTGCTGTCACCAGGATCCCTCAAGCATTTTATGTTACTTATTTGTGGGATGTGTGAATAATATGGAGAAATTGCTTATGTCATCTGAAGAGTTCAAATGAGTTCTGTACAATACAAACTTTTTTCTTTTTTTAATACATTTTCAAGAAAGCTTGCTTTAGTTCAGGTCAAGAATGCACCACAACCTTGAATAACTTAAACTGTTGTTTTTAACCTTCGCTTATCTCAGGCAGCCTGACAGTTTTGGTGGGGAGCAAAAAGTGAAAGGAATCTGTGAGAACAAATGGTGTGGTGTTTTATGATTTTAATTAGGTATTGTATTAAAGAGAAAAATATAATGAACACAAGCACATACACATTTTATTTCCCATCTAACATTAACAGTTAAAGAAAACAATCACTATCAAATTACTTTGTTACAGTCCATAATTACAACTCAGGTTACGCTTAACTGTTATTAACAGAATGTACAGTAATATGTTCTGGCATCGTAATATGTTATTGTAGCATTATAATTAATCTTACAGGAAGTATAATAAATTTACAGTATCAGATTGAAGCAATACTGCATATAGATTTATTAATGCTTTTAATCAGTTCTGGCAAAATTAATTTTGCACTGATTGCTTACATTGGAATTTGCATATACTTAGTGAAAGTAATTTATTTTTTATGGATTCCTTTTTATTAAAATAGGGCATATGGCCCTTTAGCTACAAAACTTTGCTGATTCTTTAGCTAAAATATTCCTAAACATTTTTAAATGCCATATATCTTCCATTTAAGATCGTTCTTTCTCTTCAAGTTTATTTTTAAACTATAGTCTTTAAAATGCTTTCTTTATTCTCATTTCAGCGATCTATATTTTATAACTATAATGCTTGTTTCCATGTTGCTATGAACCTGTCTGTTTTTCCCCAGGGACCTAAGTTTGAATAAAAATATAAGCCTTGAAACATGTCTATATTGATAAAGCATTGCATTAACATTTCAGAAAGTTTCATGTATAAATTTAATAAAATTGAAAAATAATGAAATCTTACTATTTGAAAAGTCCAGTAAAAATGGGACAACACATGAGAATTTTATCATTATTTCGAGTGCAACTATATTCCAAAATTCCAAAATGCTTTCTATGTTGTGCAAAGTATGTGCAGAAAAAAGACAAGTGAAGAGTAAGAAAAAACTTAAACTGATG
>NC_138863.1:85955484-85960484 GCF_965194805.1 Balaenoptera borealis
GTTTATTCAAGGTTTTATTTCCAAGGTCTTATTACTATAAAACTTAAAGCTAGACAAGGTCTGCCCTCATGTCAGATAAAAAAATACCAAAACAATTTTGATGGCTCAGAAGCTTATTATTTCATACTTCCAGGTCCTAAATAAATTATAGTTATTTTCATGTTCCTCTCGAATATCCTTCAGGCATGATAATCAGCATATTTTTCTGTATAATTTCTTGATACTTTCTTTTTGATTGTTGGTATAATGCAAATTGTTGAATTATCATGGATTCCAGTAATTAGAGAATCTTCTAAAATCTTTACTTCCTTGTGACATATTACGGGGAGACATATATTCACTTGATGTATTAATAAAGCATGGTGGAATTGCTGGCAAATAGGTGTACAATGCATATAAAAATATTTGTGTATAGCAGTTGTTTTGAGGTCTTCCCTCAGTATGACATCACACTAGACTTGCTGATGAAGGTGCTGTTAGACATTTTTCGCCGTTGAAGGGATTTCATGACTTGTGTTCTGGAGTATAGATTAGCTAAATACTATATCCTTAGAGTGTAAGCATATCATAGATGTAGAGAGAAAGTGAAGCTGAGAGAATTGCTAAAGGACAGAAATTACAACTACAAAAACTCACTAAATGAAAGAAGAGGCAGGAGGCATGTGTGTTTCAAACATCAATTCAATGACTAGTTTCCTTTGGTGGGAGATAAATAAGGTAATCAAAACCATTATGAGTTCTAGATATACAGGAAAACCCTAATATGTTTATTTTTGTAAAAAAAAAAAAAAAACCAGATATTAAGTCTTTGGGTAAGCATGAATTTCACTTAGAACATTGTAACCTAGGAATATAGTGTCTTCTTGAAAGATAACTGAATTTACTGTGCGAATTCTCTGACCAATATCTGTTTTTATGATAGTTTGGGGAAGGGAGGAGCCTTACTTTTATTTTTATTTGCCATTATCTTTATACTTTATTAAGGAAGAAGTTTGGAGGGGAAAATTATATAACTAACATGTTATTACCTGCATGTGGGAGCTTATCCGGAGCCCCAGCAAATTTCTGGAATTAACCTTTTTTTAAATCTCTAACATAATGAAACTGGAAAGTGCCTTCAGGTACAGAGAAGCTGCTAGCATTTCTAGAGGGGATGAGTGGCTGCCATCTTCCCAAGATGATCCCGTAATAGGAAGTTGGTAGAGTCTCAGAACTGGCCCCTCCCCAGTGGAACTGTGTGCAGAATTTCCTCTCTCATTTCACTTAATATGCATATTTTTTACATAGCTAATCTGAAATGGAAACATTTTTATCCCTATACTCAAAACTGCTTTTGTTTTATCAGCTGACATTTTACAACTCATTAATTTATAATGCGGGTTTAATGCCTTTGAATGTTCCTGGGATAAAAAATTAAAGTGACCAAGCTAGTTTGTAAAAAGGCTGACTGTAGTATGTTCATAGTAGCTCTTTTATAACAGTGTTTTGTACTGGAGAGCACATTCCATGGGAATATTTCAAACTGGCGTGGTCCCTTCTCCTAGCATTAATTAATCTTGCATCTCCAAGTGATAACATTATTCCCATTTTTAAATTGGGAAATTAAGGCTTGTGCATTTCAGTGACACATAATCCAAATTCAGAAGAAAATCTCTGTTTGAATTTGCTTTGCCTTGTTGTACCTATCATGAGACTCCCATTATTAAATGAGAACTTGAACCTTGATTTAGTCCTATGATCTTTATCCATCCAAGTGCAAAGGGAACAAGTTAGCTGTGATAAAGAAGGGGTATCAAGGATAGATCTTCCCTGGAAAAACACATTGCTGATTAAAAATCCTTGAAGAAGAGCTGCATCCTGTTTCTAGTAGCACAGTACCTGGAAATCAAACTCTGGGGGCAAGGGGGAGGAATAAAAGACTAGGGTTCAGGTGAAGAGTCTTAGGATGTCCCCCAACATTTACCACACATAAAGACATTCTAAGAAAGCAACTAGACCATAACCCAGTGGCTCAAATGTAAATGTTCTCCAAGCATCTAAGAGATTTAGGAAACCAAATGACTCATAAAATTCCAAGGTCTTCTTTTAAACTTTAAGCCATATTACCAGAAGAGACATTTTTAAAATGAGGTTATGTGTCTATCTCACATATTAGCTGAAGGATGAATCGTACTCTCTCCCACTATGGGCCTCCTACTTGATACTTTTGCAAATGAAATTTCAAGTGAAGTACCAACACCAAAACTGAGACTGGCACACATTCAGATCTTCTCGTTTCACTTAGAGCTACCACCTAGCTCATCATCAGACAAGATGCTGGAGTCATGGTCCCGTCTTTAGTATTATTTCAGTGGTTATGAGTGTTTCATGCTCCACAAACTGCAGTCACGCATGCAATTTCGTAGGCTTCTGGTGGCAACCTCATAGACAGGGAGCACATTACCGTTATTTTTTCCCATTTATACCAAGTTTCCTTGGCTGATAGGCCAAGGCCACACAGCTGGTTACGTATTGGGACTGGGACAAGAAGACAGGTCTTCAAGCTCGTAATTCTGGGAACTGCCTCTTTATCTCTATTGTTTCCAAACTATTGTGCGAAACATGGGTGTATTGTTAGATTCTGGTAATTGATCAAATTGGTAGGCTTCTATAACTCAAATTAAAGGGATCCATGAAAGTAACAATCATCAGAACAATTTAAAATTAAGCAACAATCTTCATTTGGGGGCATAAAACCCCCCAAAGTCCCAGGGATTTCCATTCCTTTACTCTGATCATGTGGAGTTTAAATTTAGATTGCATTCTTCACTGGGAATGTGTATTATCATGTATATGTCCATGTGGCTGTTACCTGCCCGAAGATGTGCTTTCAGCCTCCAGCTTTGCCACTAAGTGGCTGCAGGACCTTACATGAGTCATTTGACCTCATTGTACCTGTATTACCTCCTTTGTCAAATGTCCAGGGTTGACTTCGTGTCCTTCTAGCACTACAGTTTTACAATGCTCTGTCTCCAAATAGATAGTAAGCTTCCTGAGGTGAGACTAGCACATCCCTGTGTCCTCTGGACTCAACACATTGCAGGTATTAAATAAATGTTTGATGATGTCATTGAAAGACTTATTGGCACACTTAGCTCGAGTGGAGTTATAGAAAATCATTGTTGACCACCTTATTAACAATTAACTGTCTATAATCTGCATATGTAATTTTCCTTTACATCAATAAAACGTCTGCTTCTGGTGAAGGTGAAGTATTGCCCCTTAATATCAGTTCTTTTGCATGTTATTACATTAGCAACTGATATCTTATTTGTACTGTAACTGACGGAATAATGTAGAGAAAGCATATAAGTATGAAAAGGGGTTAGTTAGGTAACATTGTATAGGGCATCTTCAAAACAACAGTTCTGGTATTTCAAATGTCAAGCTAATTATCAGCAATGTTTAAATGCTGTGATAGGCCATTTTTTGCAAATGCTGAAATTTTCCGTCAGGTATGGACATTATAAAAATGTCATGTTTTGCTACTATTCTGTTACATGTCACCAGAATAAAAAATCTGAAAAAAAGTTAGATCAATAGACAGTAAAGAGAAACCATTATTTGTTTTGCATATGATTGTAAAATTAATTGGTCTGGTGATAAAATTTAGAGTATTGTTTACTTAGAAGGAAGAATAGGGAGGATTTAATATAATGCAATCTGGTGAGGTAAAAATAATGCTTATTATACATAAACTATGAAGCCTTTTAAAATATAGGTTTTTAGTAATGCACATTCAGATATATCTTTCCAGGCCCATTTGCTATAAGGCAAATTTAAGTATCAGCTTTATACCCTTTGGTAACCCCGTATTACACATACAGTTTTAGAGAAAATGAAACTTTAATATGATTCCACATAAAATGGTGAACCATGCCAATAATTCATACGCACTTCATATGCAAATAGTTTTATCCATCAATTATTATGTAAACATGGTATCACATGGCAAATTTCCCTGTAATACAGTACAGTACCTGTATATAATTATGGGTGCATTTTGCCAATGCAACTGTTACACAGAATTGTAATTAATTCCTCTGAAGATTACTGGGAGAGTTTTGGATACTGATGCTGTTTTTGGACATTTATTACTGCTCTTTAGTTGGCTTTTTGCTGTGCCTCAGAGACAGATGTAAAATTAGTGTCTATTTTGAGCCAGCAAACAGTACATCTTTCCTCTTGTTTATTGAATTGCAGAAAGGAATTCTTTGGGCTCCCACTTCTTTGTGGTTTTGAAGTAACCGTCTGTTTTTCTGCCAGCCATGTAGCTCTAATACATGTATAAAATTTTGCTGAGACTCATGCAAGGGGTGGCTTATTTGACCTAATGTAAGGACCGAGTAGAACTTTGCTACATGTTTAGGTGGTTCTGTGCTTTTGAATGTTGAATAAAAAATATGTATCATAAGTTTAAAAATTGACACAGAACTAATATATTCTGACCGATGAGACCCTCATTTAAAACCAGTATACGTTGGTTATTATACAAAATGGAATCTCTTCTTTGCAAAGACAAAGCTACATTATTAAGATCCCTTATGCCAATGGGGATGATGGTGGGCAAAAAAATGAAAACAGGAACAAATGGGAAAATGAGCTTATTTTATTTCCTAATGCAAATGGAGGTAAACCCATCATGTCCTGGCCATTCTATAGTAAGAATATTTTGTGGTGAAAATTTCCCCAGTGCTTACACTTGGCAAATCCACTGACTAGACTTGAGAGAAACATTTAAAGGAAAATCCTGGGCATTTAGAAGCAGGGAGATGAGGTGGGGAGCAGGAAAGTGCCATGTCCGTATTAACGGATTTAATTTTGATTGTCAGAAGGTCAACCGGAAAGAACAGAATGAAATTATCTACTCTGAGTTCAGATACAGAAACTTTGTTATGAATTGTTTTACCTGGATTTTTTAAAAGTGGGGGTAAGATACCAACATAATGGTTCTGGGAAGC
>NC_138863.1:85962984-86000484 GCF_965194805.1 Balaenoptera borealis
GGATTGCTAACCCTCTGGACCAGGAGAGGAGTCCAGCTAGCGTGCCCAACCATGAGTCCTCCCCTCACAGGAGCCAGGCTCTACTGCCAAGAGAGGAGGAGGAAGATGAGATAAGAGAGGGTGGAGTGGAACATACCTGGCACAACAACGACATTCTCCCAGCCTCTGTAGATGGTCCAGGTAAGTGTCTAAAACAACTTGGCCCCTTCCTGTGCCATCTACCTAGTGGAGCGTCCACAACCAAATCGTTAAAATATTTCTTTCCAGAGCCCTCGCAGAATAGAGATACCAAAGCTGGTGACAGATTATGAAGTGATAGTCGTGTTATCACATTACCGCACTACTGACATCTTAGGAAGGGATCATGTTTCCGTCTGGACGCAAGTTGAACATGAACTACATTTTAAACACACAACGTGAAGGATTTGCACCACATGTACAATGTGCCAATTATACAACACCATCAAGAGCTAGCCTCTCAGGGTGGAAACTGGAAGCAAACATAAAAGCTCACAACTAATATGTATTTGAAAGTTTTGTGTAGTGATACAAACCAAATAACTGTCAGTTTAACAGTAGTTGCAGTGTCTGTCTGACACCTCCTATTGTAATTCAACCATCTAATCATTCCCTTTTGTTAAGTGTGAATGTGATTTCACACTTCTACCTGGTCAGGTAGCTTTCTTTCTTATTATTTAACAGCTAAGTACTTGATAATGATGGTTGCTGTTTGGTGGGAATCTCTGGGGAAGTAGAAATGGTCCAAGGCCAACTCTAATAAAAATAAGGTGAATTATATTCAAACTAAAACTTCAGATGCCACTGTGAAAATGGAAATGTCATGGTCTAAAATTCACTTAGGATGAAACATCACCAAGGTATGAAATGATTAACAAACTAAAGGAGAATTAATCATATCCCCCTAAACTCCCTCTGCTGATCTCTGCTTGGTAAGGTGGCCTGTAAAATTTTTTTTAATGACTCTTCTAATTCAAACCTTCATGTCTCCTTAATCTCTGTTCCAAGACCCAGTGAGCGCTATCATGATTTACTCCACCTTATGTTTTTTTTCCTCACGATATATATAACAATAGCAGTTTTATAAATAGGTGAAGTGGGTGGGAAGGAAATCAGTAAGCACAAGAGTCTACCTGTATGCTATTGTGATGTCGCAGACTATAAAACATTGAACATAGGCAGAGTTATTGTTTGGTATACTGGAAGGAGGATAATAAAAGTACTTCCACTACTAAAGAAAATTAAATGTGACAAAACGAGAAAAGAAGACTGATGGCAGTTTGAGTGTAGTGTATTTGTTTTTCGTTTTCCTAACATACCGTGCCAAGTTTTGTACTCTTTCTGTTTCCAATTTTGCTTTCGGTGAAGGTTTCTTGAATCTCAGCAATCCCACACATAAACATTTATCGTTATATCCATTAAGACTTAAGGTTTTAGATTTTCAACTATGAGGGAGAACTCAGCCAAAGATGCTTGAAAGATAAATACGTTTAATTAGGGGCAGAGGATGATCATTAAAGGAAGTCTGACTGCTGCAGAAGTCATTAACAATCTTAAATGAAATTTTTATTTTTATGATAGCCATTTACATGTATAATAAGAGCCAATGATTCTTGGGAGCAGTGTGACAGAAACAGAGTGTGGCGAGAACTCATGTAAGACATACTATTTAAATGAGCTGGTGTTAGCTATTCATATTTGTTAATGAACTAGATATGCAGGGCTATAAGAATGAATGTTCTGATGCTTTAAATTTTAATATCTAGAAATCAAGGGTAAGGATCAATTACTAGAATTTCCACCCTTAAAGGAATAATTATTAATGATATAACAAATGTAGAGCTCCAAACTTCTGAAAAAAAAAAGGTTTAATTTAAAAAAATTAAGATCAGGAACTGAAAAACAGCCAAAACAGCCATGTCAAGCTGTAGTAGTCTGTGATCATGGCAGCTTTTTGTGTTGGTCATGGATCGTAATTCTAAATGTTTTAATATACAATAATCCATATGAATGCATTACAGACCCTGTTATCACCTGTAGTTAATGGTGCCTGTGATACAAATGAACAGGCTGTTCTTTGCTCTTACCTTTATGGTAAATAAACTAGCATCCTGGAGTCACAATAATTAAATAAAATGTAAATCCCTAATCTCATTTGGCTATTTGGACCAAGAAAGTTACCCAGCTATTACCTGTCTGGTTCTAATGATTAGTAATGATTTATTGTTCTTTTTTTTTTTTTTTATTGTTCCAAAAGTGCTCTGATGTGGTGCCTTGATGTCTAATGAAAAGAAATTGGTCTTAAAAAGCTACTCATTGTTTATCCTGACTCTTAGATAACACATTTTTCTTCTGATAAAATATTTTTCTTATTTATTGTTCAAAACATACAATATAGACAATAATTCTAATTCTGGTGCTGTTTTATTTAGTAGTGTTTTATCCCTGGTGCCTGGCAGTCTACCATCATACCTCAGCACATAGCTTTACTCTGAGATAAGCCGCCTCTCTTTCGCTCTCTCTCCCATGCTTTCTGTAGTTTGTCTGCAGGATGCAGGTTTTCCACTGAAGAGTGCAGAGGAGTTCTTACTGTGCCTTTCCGGTTCCAGCACAATCAAAGTTTTGTGTTCAGAATTGTCCTTGACATTCTTTCGTCCCACAATGGGGTGGACACAGTGTGCTGGAAACCATGACATCATTATCATCGACACAGACTTAAATAAATCACCTGCATCTTGGCCTCTTTCTGCTTATTCAAGGATTCTTCATCTTGAGGAAGAAAGTGCTCTTTATTTTTATAAACCTTCATCCCAAGGGTGACTGGAAAACGCAAACTTTTACAAGTGTTTTAAAAACAAATATACTATGTGGTTTTAGACACAGTATGCTGAGTCAGAGGTGTCTTGGGAAAAAATGTTTAAGGTTAGGCGTGAGGCAGAAAGACAGCCAGGATTGCCTTTAGTTCAGGGGGGGATACTCCTAACCCACATTATGATGTCCTTCTGAATATGGATTCATGTGAAACTTAATTAAATAGGCATGTGCATAGTATTTCAAATACATACCTGAGCTTGATGTTCAAAAAAGAAAAAGCTTGATGCTCAGTAAATTGAAGCAAAGTACATTCTGGGTAAAAGTGACACCATCTCAGTTGCACAATCTTTGGTAAAAGAGGGTTATAGCTAAAGTATTACTACAGAATGCAGGACACACTAAGTGCCAACTACACATGTGACTATGCAGCATTTAATAATTTGGGAAGCAACCACCTCCTGTAACTTCTCTTTACGTTTTCATAAGAAAATGACAATGAGGAAGGAAGTGCAGCAGAAATCTTGAACATTACCACTATTATGCAAAAAAAAAAAAAAAATGCTGTTAACTGTTTTCCCCTCAGTGACTTGATCTCTCAGATGGAAAACTTATGATTCTTCTGACTCTTGGCTACCAGAAATCACATGAGAGGAGCAAGGAAGAAAGACACAAAAGTCATATTTATATCTAGTACTGAACTTCTCAGAAATACCTTAATTTAATTCCTTGCAGAGACTAATAAAAATATCAGATGAGGGAACCTTTTAACCAATCCATTATTATAATTGACAATACAGTATTGCTGTATATTGAACTCCTAAATGTTTTATGCAAAATGTCCCTGTGAAAATATTCCTTAAATAAGGGAGAAGTCCAGGGCCAAGAATGAATTTAAAGTGGTCGTAGAATTTAAACAAATACCATTCAAATTATCTGACTAGTATTATGCCCAGTGGCATTAAATTAGCATCTATTTATATCTGTGTACTTTACCTTAAGAGGCTCATAATTTTTCAGTTCTGATGCCATAAACAGATATGCTGCAGGATACTACTTGAAAAACATATATTTTAATTTTGTTGTAACATTTGCTAGAATCTGTTTTTCTACCAAATAATTATAACTAGAATGTGATAAGCAAAAATGGTCAGGATAAATTTGGGAATTCACAGAGTCCTATTTATAAAGTTTCTCTTGTTTTAAACAAAATGATTATCACAGAGAGATATTCATCCTGGATCATGTTTGGTTCTCATTAGTATTGTTATTGTAAAAATAAAAACTTTAAAAGTCCATGTTTAATTTACTTTCTTGCAGGATTTTTAACTGTCAGCTGTCCTTCTCTGCCTTCACATATTCTACAATTTGGTAGGCAGAAAATCTGAGAGTTCTCCTACTTTCCAGACTCTTCCCATTTTAAAATATTACAATTTTAGAAGATGACCTTTTATCATTTATAGATCTTCAACTTCAGTGTTACATATTTTCATCTTCATCAGAACATTGAGCTGTTCTTATAGCTATGTTTTTCCTCAGAAAATGGCTATGACTCCCTACTGGGGAATTAACGGTAAGGAAGAAAGATATTTATGGAGTGGTAGGAAAAGGAATAAGGAAAATATGTTTTAGAAATTTATATAAAACAGTGAAACAGGTGTTTTCAGTACCTCTGGGATGCTTGTTTTATAAACTGGGCATTTCAAGTTTTGGTATGTAGAATTAGGTTCTTTAAAATTTCGCTTGCATAGATTAGCACCATCATAGCTACTCCAAGGAGGGAAAAAAAGCATGGAAATAAAATAAGAAATTCTGACTTCTCTCTGATAATCCAGTGTTACCAGAGGCATAGCAGCCAGCGTGCCTCTTCGTCAGTACAAATACTTAGTTGCTTTTGACTCTTATTGAAAAAATAATATCTTCCCCCCTGTTTGTCACTAGAACTGCCACTAGAAGAAAAGTCTTTCGTTTGCCCCAAATAAGCACCTCTGTTTTTCACAGCTTGCAGTAATGCTTAAAGTAAATAAGTTCTTGTGCAGCTAGCACTATTGGATTCATTCAGTTGCCTGAACAAAGCTATTGTTTAGAGGTTTACAACAAGCCTTTTCTGTTTCCTTTAAAAGAATCTTCCTTGTTCCTGTGGTAGGCATGCTTAGTATAGTAAGCCTTTCTACAATTTTCAAATGCTAAAGATAATCTTCCCCCACAGAAGAAATGAAGGAAGACTATGACACTATGGGGCCGGAAGCCACGATCCAGACCACAGTTAACAATGGTACAGGTAAGTAAGTTTACCACGCCAAGGTCATGTTTGTCCTGCGTCATGTGGATTTAGTGAGTCAGGGACAGAAACACTGACCCATCCATTTGTATGTCAGTGATTTAACAATTAAGTCAGACTTTACAAGTCTCTTGTTTTGTTTCAAATCAGAATTCTCTGTTTTGGTATTTTATTCAGCAAATATATCTTTTATTCTTAAACCCTAATTTGCCTGTGAAAGTTAAGAAAACTGAACTGGATTTTTAAAAAAATCTTTTCAAAGCCTGAGTTGGGCAAATTTCTGGTAGTAATTTTTATTTTAAAAGACTGCATAAGTATAATTTGAAAATTGTAATATAATATGCCTCTTCCAGTCACCACTTGATATTAGTCATTGAGATTCAAATGATATGGTGTAATTTAGATTGTAAAATGTTTCTTCAGAAAGACAAACCAAAATTCTGTGAACATTCCTCATAAAAACTGATCATCTGAGTTCCTTTTTATCCTATCTTCATTTTATTTCTCAGTACCTTCTAGTTCCTCTAAATAATATTTTCCAGGCAAAAGTTTCATAAAGAATAGACAATTTCACTTCTTTTTAATGAAGGTAAAAAATTGCAGTAGGAAGGTGGTAAGTGGTGCTTTGTTTTATTCTGCTACTGCTGTAGAATGGAGTTTCAGGACAATTGTGACCTTCCATGTTCTTTCCCAAAAACTGAACAGCATCTCCTCTCACACCCTCTCACGTCACTAGTGCAAATTTACACTGACTGACTATGTTTATCTCTCTTTTCCTGGATAAGGCTAAGTATTTTTGGTGTTCCAAACAATCCTTCATACCACCATCAAAAATATTACCATAGTGCCCAGTATAATGTTAATTCCTAAAGCAAAAGCCAAAAAAAAAAAAAAAAAAAAAAAATCACATGACTATTTCCACTCAACTCACCAACGAAAACTAGTCGCAGTTTTATGAAGTTTTAGAAATGTAAATAATTAAGATGATATTCATATCTCCCTTATGTCGAAACACATCACAATAGACTGTTCATGCTGTGTTTCTATTTAGAATGCTCTTATTAATAACTTACCACGCACTAATTTACATTCTTGGATATAAAATAAGAGAAATAATAAAAAAACTATTGTAAATTTTCCTTCATTTGAATACTGTCAATTTAAGGTACAAAAATGAAACTGTACAATATGGGATTATGGAAAAGGTATAGAATTAGGAACCTATAATCCTGGTTTTTAGCTACAGCTCTGGCAATAACTAGATTGCAACCTTGGGCAAGTCAATTGCCCGTCTTGGCACTCAGTTTCCACATCTGAAAAATGAATAGATTTCACTAGTTGCTTGTTAAGAATATTTCTAGTTTTAATATTCTATGTTGTAGGGGTACCATCACTGTGTAAAATAGAAACAAGATAAAATAACTTCTTATAAAAACACAATAATAAAGGGATACTACAAATTAGATATTTTCTGTAACGTCCCAACTCATAGGATCAAAAATGGCTTCATGTTCCTTTTAAAGACAATTGTTAAATTTCAACCTCAAGCATAAATAAATAAACTCTAATTTCATTAACTTTATAGGCATTTAAAATGTCACTATTCCACAAAGTGACAATTTACTAGCTGTTTTATACACTTAAGGTCTAAAGTGGGGTTAATAAAAATGGTTCCTATTCAGAAGATTTAAAAATCAATTTCGAATGTTCCTTCACATAGCCTTAAGATTTGCCTTTTCCCATACTATTTACTACTCCTTATAGTTCATATGTATTCAGTCAATAAATAGATCAGTAAGTATTCATTGAGTGTCTTCTGTCTATTCACTTTTGTGTGCACATGTTCTGGAAGATGGGCCAGGAAATCTTAGACATGGCTATTATTTAATTTGGAAGATGAGACCAACACACAAGAAAAAATAATAAACAATAAGTGAAAATGTGTGATAAATATGCAACAAATAGTAGGAACTATAATTATTTCAAATTACAGAAATATGAGAGACCCTATGGGGTGAATATTCAGAAAAGGCTTCATGAAGGAGGTGAAATTTGAACTAAGTTCCTTTTCAGTAGTCATGAAGAAGTGAGGAAGGTCCTTCTAGAAGAACAGGAGTGTGTAAGCCAAGGAAAGAAATTGTAATATCTATTCAGAGGATAGCAAGTAAAAGGATTTGGCTGAATCAGGGGGTCCTAGGAGGCAATTCATGGGAAATGAAGCTGGACATGTAAGTTAAATGTAAATGGAGAATGTAAAGCAACAAACCAAAGAGTTTGGGGCATGTTATACTACCGTGATTTCTGTGAAGAAAAACTAGACTTTGAGAGACCAACTGGAAGTCATTGTAGTTATTCAGGTGTGAAGTGACAAAAAGCCTGTCCTCGGGTGGCGACAGTGGTGAAATTAGTAACATGACTTCTTAACAACCAATTGATTCTCTGGGTGATGGAATCAAAATGGCTTCAGGATTACACATCTGCATGTTTAGAACATGGCAAATACTTGCTATTTCTAGATAAACAGAAAAAGGATCCAATTTTGAGAAGACCTTGAGCTTGTCTTTAGACAAGTATTTTCATATAAAAGTTATATAAATGTGTGTGTGTGTGTGTGTATATATATATATACATACATATATATGTATATGAATGTTCATTGGAAATGAGGAATGGAAACCCAGGAAGTCAGGGCTAGAGATAAAGATTTGAGAGTCATGCAAATATATTCAGATGGTATTTAACATCATGGGACTAAGACATTTACAATAAATATACTGAAACATGTAGAAAGCTGAGGCCAGGGCTTCTGGTGAGTAAGGAGAAAAATCAAATTCATTAAAAGAAAAAAGATTAAGAGACAGAAAAAAATTAAATATCCAGGAGACAAAGAAAGTTTCAAAAGTAGACAATGGTCAATTGAATCAAAAGATTCAAATAACTACGACTGAAAGAATGCTGAGCAAATACATTGGACTTGGTAATTAGGAATTTACTGGTGACCCTCAGCTTAGAACTCTGGCCTTTTAGAGAATAACACATATTTCTTCCCAACCATAAGTTTACTGCTTCTTATCCCTAGCATCTTTTTGGATGCTAAAAACATGTGGAATTGAAATAAGACATCTTTAATGGTTGAAGTTGCTTATTAATGGAGTATCTCTTTCTCCCCACATAGGTCCTACTGATCAAGGTCAAGCTATTGGCTGACCTTCCTCTCCAGCCACCCAAACCTATAGTGATATCTTCCTCCAATGAACTCTTATAGAACAAATCAGCTGACCTTGCTGTAGATGCTATAGTGTGTTGTAACTTAATGTATTGTCTTTTCCAAATTAGATCGCAAACTCTGAGAACACAGATGGGTTTTAGGCTACCACATTGTCTATGAGAGTGCCTTAAAATTAATAGGGTCTCAACAAATATGTTTTTATTAGTGAATGAATATGGAATTCTTTAATATCAGATACATTTTTCTTTCTTTTTTTTAAATTTTATTTATTTATTTATTTATAGCTGTGTTGGGTCTTCGTTTCTGTGCGAGGGCTTTCTCTAGTTGCGGTGAGCGGGGACCACTCTTCATTGCGGTGCACAGGCCTCTCACTATCGCGGCCTCTCTTGCTGCGGAGCACAGGCTCCAGACGCGCAGGCTCAGCAATTGTGGCTCACAGGCCTAGTCGCTCCGCGGCATGTGGGATCTTCCCAGACCAGGGCTCAAACCCGTGTCCCCTGCATTGGCAGGCAGATTTTCAACCACTGCGCCACCAGGGAAGCCCCCATTTTTCTTTTTTAATCAAAGCCGAACAAACACATTGGAATAGATAATTTTTAAACAGGTTAAGCATATTTTCTGATAAAAAGTGTTGTTATTAACTGGAATAAGTTGTCAGGGGAAGACAAAGAAAATGTCTCTATTATTTCTGAATATTCAACACACAAATTTCATTCCTAACTGAAAGTAAGGAAAAGACCTCTAAATTTCCTACTCAAGTCTACAAATCTATTACATAGTAGAATTTAACCAAGTTCATATCAATGGATAGAGTAGTCTTTTAGAGTCTAAAAGTATCTCCTTCCTAGTATATTCTGCTGAGTTAAAATGTGTAGAAGAAACCACTCATTCTTTCTTATCCTGACAGCATCATACACCTTCCTAAAGGCTATCTCTACCAGGAAGCCATCTGACAGTCTCCCACTCAAGATTAACCACTCATTCTTTTGAGGGTCATTCTCTCTCATATTATAATTAGTCACCTGCAGGTATGTTTCTCTCCACTAGATTGTAAGCTACTTGAGGGCAGGAATGATATGGGATTTTGGTCACTTTCTCACCACAGACCCTAGAATGGCCCTGAGTCAGAAAGAGTTTTTGAAAATGAGAGACAAACAGCACTTGAACTTTCCTTTCACATTTCTGGGTTGACATTCTTTTGACAGCTGACCTGAAATAATCAATCAGACATTTTCGTCTCCCATTATTCCAGTCCCCCAAATGAGAAAGACTCAGTTACATTTGACTGGTCTCTAGCCTTCATGTCCTCCTCTATTTAGTCTGTCCACATTCTTCCTATAACCCTTTTCTCATGGTCCAAATTCCCTTCTTAGAATCTTTAATTGTCCCTCAGTACCTATAAGACAAAATCCACATTCTTTAGACAGGTATTGAGTGCCATCCATTTCATACCAACAGTGTTGCATTCTTGTCAGACCAAATCACTTGGTAATATCAAAAAAGAATCACATTTATACCAACCTCTGAATCTCTGCCCATGCTATCCCTTGAGACCCTAATCTCTCACTCCCTTTCCTCCAATTATCCAAATTCTACCCACCTTTCTGTTCTTCAAGGCTAGCTCACCTCCCATTTCCTTAATGTGGTCATCCTTGAACACCCCCAAACCACATATATCTCTTCCTTGTCTGAAATCCCACAGCCCTCAGGTACACACCACTAATTTTAACATGTTGAATTGTTCCTCTTTATGTTGTTTGCACATATTTCACCTAGTTAATTTCATGGAGACAAGCAGTTTCTTGAGCTATGAAATGGGGGTAAATTAGTATGACCTTAGTATGTGCCCCCAAAATATTTGCTTTAATAAAAGGGCTAGTCCCTGTTTGCCTCAAAGTGCCCAGTACAGCAGTGAACACACATGGTATGCATTATGACTGGTAAAATGAATGAATGAATGAGTGAATGAGTGAATGAACAAATATTAGGTGGAGAAGAAATGGACTCTGAGAAAGGAAGTCACAATAGGTGAAAACGTTCCCTGTGAAGGGGATTAAGTCCAGTATCTTCAGAGAGTGAAACCAGGATTTAAGTCTCTGAAATCTACTTGTTAAAGGCAAAGAAAAACAGACTATCATTACTTTTTTGCAGCAAAGTTAGATTAGCAGCATAGCAAAATTGATCTACAGCATATAAAGCATTGAAAACCCTGATTTATAGTAATAACTTTCTACATTGCATTTAATGTTTCTACATTGGTTTTAATGTTTTAAAATTTTTTAAATGTATGCTTTAACACTTAAAGAACACCTTTTCACAAAGAACTTTACATCTTCCAGATATTAATCAGGTTCAAAATCAGAATGAAATTATTATGTAGAATTTTTAAGAGTGTGTTTTAAAAGGTATTTTCTAAGAAGATTAGAGAAATGGAAAAACTTGGGAGCATTATAAACATGAGTTTGCCTACATGCTAGTAGTAACAAGGATCTATCTTAGGTGCACGGTGATCATTAGCATTAATGTGTTTCCACGTGCATATCAAGACCTAAATAAGCCCCTGATGTTTTCCTCTTTGACTGTATGAGAGTTACCTTTACTCAAACAATCTAGCACTCTTGTTTTAAAGGGCTATTAATAACCACCTGCATCTTTGCTTCCTTTGCTGGGAAGAGGAAAACACCTTACATCTAAGAACTGGGTAAGGCCAGTTGAGGTCTCAGTTCTTAATCTTATATAACACAAGAAAATTATTGTCCAAGAACTAACTGTACTGACTGTAACTAATAGTCATTAAACATGCTTCCAATATTTTAGGAATAATATATAAACGCTTTTACAGATAAAAAGGCAAAAGTTGTTTTGGGATGCTCTAGATTCTAGAGTCAGATAAACTACATTTGAATTTTGTCTCTACCAGTTACTAGTTACATGAACTTGAGTATAGAATAAGCCTTCATTCTACATCGGTAAAGTGGAAATAATGATTCCCTGTTTACAGAGTCTGACTGTAGCGATTAAATGGTATTTAATCATTTTTAAAGGACCAAGTACAATGCCTAACATATACTAGATTCTCACCCTCTCTTGGTTATTTTTCTGGTTTGTTTGCATCTGCAAGTAAGCGTACCCATTTCTATTCATTAAGAAATAAATGCATTCTGAACTATTTCCTCCCTTTGTACTGGCTCCTCATTAACTTCTCTAGAATACCAAAATACAATATTTAACAAATTGGTAATGGAAGGACTAACCAGTCGATTCTGAGAACCTTGGCCAATTAAATTCCTTTGACATCTTGGAAAACTACCCAGACAAGTTGTAGGACACATTTCTTTTCACTGCTCTGAGGTTGCATTTGAAGTTAAAATAGAAAGATTAAGAAGGAATAGCTTAGTTTTCTATCTCTCTTCATCTTTATCTAGCACCTTTTTTTTAAATGTAGAAGAGGATTTAGTCGTATTTATAATGTTTGTGTATAAGGATGTTGAAAGCTGTCAAAGATTTTTCCTTCACTTGATCACTGACTAGCATCAGAAATTATATCTTTTTTTCCTTCTGTCCTGTATAACAATCAAATAAACAAATAATATTTGTCACTTGTTTACAACCACTAAGATATTTCCATTCGTTCTTTTCATAGTATTTGTTGTGTGCAGAATTGGAACTGAGGTTCAAGAAACAAAGGAAATAGAAGATATAGTCCTATCCTTAAGGAATTCAAAGTCTTATGATGCCATTAGGAAAGACAAAAATCACAAGGACATGAAGGCAAAAGTTACAAATAAATCATTATAGCTTCATTAGCTATTCAGATCCATAGTCAATTTGGGAGACCCTACTAAGTACAAGGCATTTTTTAGGCATCATGAAAGATACAGTGAACACTCACTGTCATTAATGACTTACATTCAATTGGGTAAATAAAACAATGGAAGATGAATAAGAAATGTGTGTATAACGTTTAGCGCAATTTTAGGCATAATACATGTTCAATTGTTGCTAGCTATTATTATTATTATCAGTAATGATTATAATAATACATGGATTAAGGTGTTTTATTTGAAATACGGAAAGCTATGTAGTTTCAAGTGAGAAGTTTTCAGTATTGCAGAGGGTTTCTGACAGAGAGTAGTGTCAAACATTAGAGACATGAAAATAGGGAGGTGACTTAAGAGACTGCACATTTCAGAGAAGGTTTTCTCCAGGACAAAGGCTTGTTGAACATGCCTCTGTGCAAAAAGAGAGACAGCGAAAATGGCTGAAAATGTAAAAGGAGATGAGGCGAAAGATGGAGTAGATTATCAGAAGAGTTGTGAGGGAATAGCTTTGGATGGTAGCCTTGGCTGTGGGCAGAGACACATCTTTTTTAGCAATAAGATCAAAATAAGAAGGGAGAATTGTTGTAGAGAAATTTCGGTTGAATTTTAGGTAGTTGATGGAATTCACATCATTTAGGTTGCACTCTTTGAAGTAAGTAGGAAAAGATATCATCAATTGACAGTATGGGAATGGGAGTAGGGTTGGAATCTTCAGGAATGGAAATTTAGAGTAATTGCTGTGGACAATGTATGGAGATTCAATTATCATCATGAAAGAGTATCCTATTTTGATAACATAGACAGAAACAAGGCTATACAATTATTTACGTTTCTTTAAACATTTTTTATATTCTAGGAACAGAGAAATTGGGCTGGATTTTAGTTTGGCAAGGCCAGAATGACACAAGAACAAGGGGCGGGGATGGAAGTGATTTCCAGCTTCAAGGTGAACTGAGGCAAGCAAAATCAGAATGGGTGAAATGGCCTGAGGGACTTGTCAGGGCCTGATTATCACAATGAAGTACCTGTTTCAGGGGATGCGGAACTGAATGATGGGGTGGGGCGACAGGTGACTGTCGCCTGTCGCCTTTCAGGGGCGACTCTCTGAAATCAGAGAGTGGAAGTTCCAAGTTTCGCTCAGAGAGATGGCATTGTCCCAGGGTTAGCCATACCAAGGGGTGGCTGGCCATCCCTGTTGTTGGACTAGAGAAAATTAGAGCACCACGCAGCCAGGATTCTGCACGGACTATCTTTTGAGTAATGAAATTTCCCAGAATTACAATAATGACAGCCTGGGGTAAACATATTCATGGGATAAGTGTCATTTTACTTGAGCTGTATAGGTTGTGTCCTAAGACATGATGGTGAAAATGGATGACATAGACTTCAAAAAATTACAGATTGGAGGCTTTTTGAGGGTCAAGGTTAAGTTTACTCTTCCCCATGTTTCCCCTCAGTAGGTGCAGTGTTTAGACAGCCTCGATGGTTGATAAACAGGTTGCTTGTTGAAACAAAGCATAAATGAATAAACAAAGAAATGATGAACAAATTAACAAAATAGGCACTCTGGTTTGAAATGGGGGTATGAATGAAGGAGTTTGTTGACCCATCTGTGTGTCGCTCTGCATGTTAAGACAGATGAAGGTGGGAATGGCTCTGCTGGAAGGGTCTGTGAGGGATGGAATATTATCAAGAGATGACACAGTTTCATTTAATCTGAAGAAGTGGAACTCATGTAGGAGGACATCATTAAGCATGTGGGGGGATAAACAAGTAATATGTGAAATGGGAAAGCAAAATGAACCGTGAATAAAGTGTTTCTTGGTCTCTAGTCCTAAATTAAGCTTAAGACATTTTTTTTATTTACTAAAAACCGTAGTAGTTAGTATAAATTCTTCCTTTGCAAGATGTTTCATAAAGTTATTTTTGAATTGAGTGCCTTTTGCAACATGATTAAAATTAGGAAATATCAAAATGAGAAAAATACAATCCCTAAATATTAAATGGAAATTTTAAATAGGCATCGTAAGTGGAGCATTTGAAGAACTTCCGTGATGTTTTCCATTTTACCCCAGTAGACTTAGGTGCAGGTCACTCAGTCAAAAAATAAAACAAGTGCATAGCATTCAGAAGAGCAAGGACGTGAAAAGAAAAATAGAGAAAAAAAAAGTTTAAAATATGATATTTTATTTACATTGAAGTTGGCATTTACATTGCCTTTCTCCCTATTAATTTTACGATGTTATAATGTTGTTGTTTAGAGCTACTTACAATGTCAGAGCAATCATTGCAGCATCTAGGACCTATTCAAATTATATCCAATCAGTTAGGCAAGAAGAAAAACTAAAAAGATGGGGTTGTCTCTCTCTCTCTGTCTTTCTCTCATATGGACTCATTATGATATAGTGTAAAGAGTAACAGGTGAAGAGTCAGGATACGTGAATTCCCCATCCAGCCCTACCAGAAATTATTTGTGTAATGTTCTATGAATCATTAGCTTCACTGTACCTTAGTTGTATCGTCTGTTAAGTGAGGACATTAGACTAGAAATTTTGGACTCCACCCACCCTACCCTTTCTTCTAATGAGATTTTACTGGGAAGCGTGAACAAAGGAAACAAAAAGCATGGGCTGTGCGAGTTGCCATGAGAGGGGGAGGTTCTCCGGGCCCCTGCCTCATGATCCTAGACCCAAGGCCAGGATCCTGGGTGTGCGACCTGCAGTCACACAGGGGCCTGCACTGGAAGGGCCTTGCCCTTGGTTTGATGCTCTACTGCCGCCATTTTGCACTGAGCCTGGCAAATTGTGTAGACAGTCCTGCTTCTACCTCACAAAAGGTGTTAAGATAATCTCTGAGTATGAGCGCGATGGGAAGAGGTGGGATCAGGGGTTCCCCACCTGAAGTACCACATATAAACACCAATTCTGTTCAAGTGTACAGGATCCTTTGGCAGTATCTCGGAAGCAACTGAATCCCAGGTAAAGATCTAGACCTAGATTGAAAATCTTGTTTGAGCCAGAAACACCGTGATACAAGGTATAACTCCCCCAAATTGGTAACAGGAGTGATAAGGTTAGCAGGCTAGCAGTCGGTTAAGCCTCTTTAAGCATGAATTTTGTGTGTCATATCATTAGTATAGAAGAAAGTGGAGAAAAGAGTAAGAACGTTTTTGTACCTTTGTTGTCTTCTTGGTTTATAACTTCCAATTCCTCTTATTGCTCTTACATGGAGTTTAAGTTAAAATTTTTAATACAGCTAGCTTTCTTCTATGGGTAACAGAAGCCATACAAATTTTATCATAAGGTATTTCTCAGCAAGAGTTGAGTTGGATGTATAGTGTTAATCAATTGTGCAAGATCAGCTTATCAGATAATTCAGTTTGTACCTAAATACTTAACAAGGAGAGAGTCCTGCTATTATAAAGCATGTCATTTTCTTCTTGTGTATAATATCAGTCACATTTTTATATGTTGGAAGAGTTTTGTCCTCCAGTAAGATCTGTCATGCATATTATCATTTTAAATTTTTTTAGTTAATTTCATACAATGAGTTTCTAAAAAGAACATATAGAAAGAGATACGTTCTGAGGAGAGAAAGACAGAAGTAGCACTTGGCAGGTTAGACAGGAGGGTCATTTTCAGACTATAATCAGTGTACACCGAGAACAGCCTGTTACTTCCTGGCGAATGAATGCTGCGGTTTTATGAGCTTTGTTTGCAGTTAGGAACAGCTATCTCCACTTCACAGCAAGAGTTCCCACAAGAAATAACTGATATCCCAAGCTTCTTGAGTGTCTCCTTCATTCATTCAGCAAATATTTAATAAGCACTGTTTTCCTTGTGATATTGTCTGTGGTTTCCAGGCACCTCCGAAATATTTTTTCTTAATCTGTGTATATGGGTCCTCCATCAGAAAACTGTGTTGCTTTGAGTTTTTAATTGAAAAGAATACAGATAAAACTCTCTAGGCCTAGCCAGTGAATAAAAAAGCAAATTGATTAGGGCAAAGAATTAATTGAAATGATGCAATTCTGAAACTTCGAAGATTCCCTAGAAAGCATATACTAGCTCATTTTACAGAAGATATTGAGATTAAAAAACATAAGTAGCTGAGCCAAAATGAGTAGTCTAATAATTTTAAACCTGGTCTAATCATTCAATTAGTGAGCATTAGCTGTGTGCCTGACACTGCCCTAGGCACTGGGATACAAAGGTGAATAAGACCCTCCATGCCTCTATCAGCTCATGGGCATGTAAACGAAAGATTATAATGTGATGTGATAAATTCAGCAATTGAGATATGCAGATGATATTCTGTAGAAGGAGGGTATGAACTCAGGTTGAAATCATCAGAAAGGCTCCCTGACATGGAAGTAATTCTGTGCTGTTTCCCATAACCACGTTACTGAATGCCTTATTTAGCCAGGGGAGACAGAGAATTGTATTCCCAGAGTAGTGATTCTTTAACTGGGCGTGTATCAGAATCCCCGAAAGGGCTTGTTAAAACACAGATTGCTGATTCCGTCCATTTAGGGTGGACCCCAAGAATTTGCATTTTGAACAAGTTCCCAGGTAATACCGATGCTGTTGACCTGCGGACCACATTTTGAAAACTACCGCCCTAGAGCATCCTTAGGTGTCGTATGTCTACAGAAAGCATATGAAAGAGCACTGAATTACTGGGCAAAAATACCATACTTCATAAACCTCTCTAAAATATAATAAAATAGTCTGAGTCTTTTTGGTAATATACCAGTTCCAAAATTTTAGGTTTCACAGGTATATGAAAGATAAACATATTATCTAACGGGAATTTTTGTTTTAAAGGCGTGGTCTTTGTACCAATACATAGCAATCAAAACTGTCTAAGGGTTAGTAGTCTCTAAATCTGATATTCAGAATCCCCTAATAAAAAATCTCACTTTAAAATTAGACTCTGTCCCTGACTGAGCTGCTTCCTGCTGTTTAGGGAGATATTTGATCCTGCAGACTACTACAGATTCCCATCCCTTTGGAACTTTTTCTCCTGAAGCTCTTACACATTGGGAACTCTCACTGGCATCTGAATACGTGCTTCCAGGAGAAAGCCATGTCAGAGCAGGCATGGAGAGACTGGCCCAGAAGCTGTACTAATTCCCAGGAAGAGAAGAAAACTTTGTCACTTTTGACCTGGCTTTACACACACCTCTGTAGCAGTCGGAGGCTCTGCTGGGCTGCCCATGTAGCTGTGTAATGAGAAAAAGATCATCTTCCCTCACGGTTGTTTTTAGATATTTGGTGCCAGTATGTATTTCAGAAGCCTTCTAAAGAAAGGCACACGTGCATTTTTAATGGTAAAATGCCTATATTACATTAATTAGTCAACTTTAAACAAAGTAGCCATGAGGATTTATATACCTCAACAAATGCTGAATATGGGCTTTCTTTAAACTGAAAAATTTAATACAAATGACTAAATTAAAAATAATTTTCTGTGTTTTCTTACCATCTAAAATGTTGTTGAGAAAGAGACTATTTTTCAAAAAGATGATGAATACAGTTACCTAGATTTCAGGTCCCTTTGCCTTGACATTTGAAGTGAGTAAAAGCAGATGATATGATAAATGCATAATTTCAATGTTAGACTGAGGAAGTGTGTGTGTCTCTGTGTGTGACTCTCTGTGTATATATGTATTTATATTCCCCTGATATACATGTATTTATATGTCTGTATATTGCAGAATAACAACCATTTTATGTACTTGTCTCTAAATATGAGAATCATAGAAGTAGGAAAACAATTCTCAGTCAATATCTTTGTGTCCTTGTCCCCAAGTACACTCTCTGGTACTCGTAGGCACTCGATAAACAGTTATTAAACAAAGGGATGGATGAATGATTCTACTCAGTTTTTTACATATACTTACTTCAGCTCTTCTAGACCCTCCAAGATATTTTCTTTTCCAAAAGAATTATTTATTCATGTTGATGTTTATTAAAATGGCTTAGCATAATATTCAAATATATTTCTTTAATTTTTAAGTGACTGTTAAAAACATGCTGGGTAATAGACCAGTGTTAATAGAGCACCTGTCTTCCTACATGAACACATCCTTGTAACGAATAAAGAAAATAAATGGTGAGGGAATAAAAGTGAAGAGAAGGAAACAGAAAAGGAGAAGCAATAAGTATCAAGGTCTCATCATAATATAACTGCTTGTAAAAGTATGAAGAACCTTTGAGAAATACCTAAAACAAGTCAATTATGGGGAGAGCAGGAGCTGACTGATTTGAAGACCAATATAACTCTTTTATTTAGAGGTTTTCTTTAAAGATGTTAACATTGCTTGTTTTTAGGCAATAACTTGAAAAGTCAGTCCATATTGATATTCATCATTATCTATCCAAAAATATCAATATCTAAGATAGACATAAGGGTATATATGAAAGTATTATTAATTAACAACATTAGTAAGCGTGACCAACATATTTACAAGAAATTTGAGGCTGTTCTGACTTAAGGGACCTAGAAATTTACCCTAACAATATTAAAATACACTTGGCTATGAGGAAACATTTTAATTAATGAAGTTCTGTTTTTGGATAGAGGAAAGTTTACCTGACCTTAGGGAAGGTTGAGATATTTGCAAGACACTAGGGTAAATTTTAGGACTAAATGCAAAATCTCTGGAGAAGGTATGGGAAGAAATTACTTGAGATTTCTTGTCAATTTTTGCTATGGTTTGATCATAAATACCATGCAAATATACTTTGTCAGTGTGTTTTGGCAATTCTTCCAAGGATACCAAGGAGTGAAGAGAAGGACAGGAAAAAAAAAAAAGAAAAGAAGGTTTATTTTACACTAGAAAAATGCAGTGAGGAATTTTATAACTTTCTAGCAAATTTTCTCTGAGTCCACTATACAGTATTACAAAATCTTTGTAAAAACCAAAAATGCAGACTTCCAAATAGAATCAAAACATTATCCTTCCCAACAATTTTGAGAGTAACAAAAATTTAATTCCATCATTTGTTCTAGAATTGTAACAGTTAGGGCGATTTGGAGTCTAGGAGATTGAGACACAACATAGCCTAAAGTAGGAAAGGGAATTTTTCTGCTCTCTGGAAGGACGCAGGTGCTGCTTGGCCTCAGGAACAAGTGTAGCTAGAAAAGTACTGTCAGGACTTGCCATTTTGTCTCTGCTTTTCTCTGTATATCTGCTCATCTTCTCTCTTCATAAATCTTCTTATTCTACATGGGATTTATCAATTCTTTCATTCTACATCTTATAGCTGCAGTCGCTTGGAAAAAATAAATCTGCCTTGGTGATCTCTTTGGAACCATGTTCTAAAATCATGGGGAAGGGATTGACTGAACTCAGTTGGATTAATTGGCTACCACTGGACCAGTGAACGGTTTGACCTGGAGGATGGAGGGCTAAGATTGCTTCACTTCAGGTGCAGATTAATCCACTGTAACTAGGGGAGCAGGACCATGCAACAACATGGCAGCTGCCCTGGGTACCATAAGGTTTGGCAATAGGGACAGTGGGGAGCCATCCCAGGCAAAGGAGAATGTCATGGTACTGGGCAGAAAAAACCATATATTACTAGTATCCATAGCAACATCAGGGAAAAACACATTATATCCATGATGGTCATACCTAGTTCATAGAAGGCTAGGTTCTAGCCCACTTAAGTGACTATAGATATTGAGATATATAACTAATAGCATATCTATACCACATGAAAAAAAAAATCTTGACAGAGCTAATAGATTTAAATGATTGGGTTTCTTCGTGAAACCCTTTTTGAATACTCATCTGAGCCCTATCAAACTCTTGCAAGTATTTATGATCACAAATACACAGTTTATCATGTAATTGCTCTACAATTACTTGAATAGTAGGTCTGAGTTCCTAGCTCAACTGTAGGTGTCTTGTCTTATGCTTCCTTTTACTAGAAGACTTCTGCACCAAGATCAGTGTTAAGGACATAATTTATTCCACATTCATTCCATAAATGATTCTTGAGTGCCTACTAATTTCTAGGCAATATATTCGATGCTCAGGCCACAAAGATGATCCTTAATGAGAGCACATGATTTGATATCTTTTGTCCCTGTCACACTTGACATAGAAATCTAGTATGGCCAGATCTGATCTAGCGAGTGAATTGCTTCTCCAAATACCAATAGTGTAGTTTAGTTTGCCTATCCAGAAAAATCAGAATTTTCCTCCCTTTTAAGCCAAAAGGCTATTAATGCAAATCCAATTGAATTTGCATTTGATTACATTTCTGATGGAAACATTCATATGCAAATGAAAATTCATGCAAAGATAGCCAGATAATTCAGATATTTGCTGAAATATCAAGATAAAATTAGCATGATATTAAATGTACATCCATCCATGTTTACTAGATTACACTCAGGATCTTCAAGTGGGACAGTGTTCTTGAAAAACGTAAATAAATTGTGTCTTAAACATTTGACAATGTTCAAGTAGATCTGGATTTAGAAAGTTGCTATTACCTTACTTTCTACTGCCACAGTGCTGAAAAAGAAGTCAGTCCCTGGTCAGATCAGTCAAGTTGTTCAAAAAAGGTTCATCTTGGACCCACATGTTTTGTCCCCTTTATCTTTTCTTGCGCTTAAAACAAAAGGTGACTCTTGATAGAACTGAAGTCATTTTGATGATCCAAAATGATGAACAAATATTTTGTGCAAGCTGGCAATTCCTTCATACTCCATAGTGACTTAATGGCGCAAGTTAAATGACACCATCACAATCACCACCAAAAAGTATCCTTTGGAAAACATCCATGACAACATGAATAGACCAGAGGGAAAGTGATCCTAATCAGTGTCCATATTCTTCTAAGAAAAGGCTTAAGCAAAATTTCAAGATATAAAATCTTAATCCACTATTCCATATTCCAAACCTACATTTGAAGGAAGTACAGTTCTTGGAATCAGACCATTGCTCTTGTTAAAATTAACAGAAGTTGAAGTGGCAAAAGAGAAAAGCTTGAGATCACAGTATTCAGAGAGTTAGCACTTAGTTTAATAGTCTACACAGTGTAATTCTCCCCAGCTTTATGTTATTTGATCCAATGTATTCATTCATATTTTCAAATCTTTTTAGAATTCCCGTGCTTCCTGGTGTGGTGAATGTCCCTTACCATCCATCAGATTCAAAAAGCCTGAACCTAAGGGAGGGTCTTAGCCTTTCCCTCCTTGACTCACCCAGTCTTTCTCCAAATCTAGCAATCTTACTTTTTAAGTATGTCTCAAATCCAGCCACTTCTTATAGTCTCCATCACCAATTCTTTAACTTTTATCTTTTGCCTAATCAATGGCAAGAGACTCTTAACTGGTTTCCCAGAATCTACTTTTCTCTTCCTGCATTCCCTATCATACTGTAGCCAGAGTTGTCATATGCAAATGCAGGTAATCTATAATTTCATCCAACCATCCTCTCTGCTTAATACCCTTCAGTGGCTTCCTGTTTCTCTTAGAAGAAAACTCAAATCCTTAACAAGGCTAGCACACGCGGCAGGGTCTAGTGCCTGCCTTCCTCTTCACCCTTGCATCATGCTGCTCCCCTTTCTCTCCACACTCTAGCAATGTCCTTTCAGATCCCGAGATGCTCCATTTCCTTTCCAGTCACCACTGCTGTACCCCAGCTTCTAAAGTTAGTTAACTTCGTGCTTCTCAGTTAAGGCTTTCCTGATCTTCCACACTCCATCAGGTCCCCGTCAGGTCCCCCTGTTACTTCTGTAATACAACCGTACAACTTTCTTTCATAACACTTATTTGAGTTTGTAATATTATATCTACTTTTTGAGACAATATCAGTTGTATTGATCATTCTCATGGCTTCCTAAAGGATGAGGCTGGATCTGTTTTTTGCTTATCAAAACAAGGCATGATGCCTATCTCATACCAGGCATTCAGTAAATACTTGTTGATTAACAGAAGGTTCCACTTTCTATTCTTCTCATAACAGTTCATAACAGTGAAAGCCAAAAATAAAAATTGACTGGCTTGCTTGAACCAACACCCTGCCACAAATTGCCAGGGAGAATTAGGATGGCAAGTACTATAATATCTTTTATGACAGAGAAGGTGAGATGAAGAATATAGTGGAATCAAGGTTAACTGTTCTCAAAAACTATGAAAGTCGGGCCTCACCGGTAATTGTACTAGCAAAAGACTTTTCTTCACTTACTTCTGGTAGACAATAATGTGGCAGCCACTTTCCCAACACTGTCTTATGCATAAGTTTCTACTTAGGATGTTTAAAGCCACAACTTATTTCAGAAACATAGCTAGTGGTTTCTAATATACAGTCTTGGGACAAGAGTTGCTACAGTTGATTTACAACTATCGTTCATGTCATGGGAATAGAGTCATGACTACGAAAGTTAAAAATCATATCGAAATCACACTGCAGCATAGCCAGTTTCTTAACTCCGTCTGTTACTTTTTATTTTATTTCTATCAGTGTGAGCTTAATTTTATTTTCAGCAGCTTTAAAATACTGAGCTAAACATTGAAATTTTAAGGAAAGATAAACTCCCACATTCCCTGATTTTTTAACAAAGTCCCATTATTATCTCCCTAGGAATATCCGTCCTTTCGCATCTCTCTCGGACTGGGTAGTCCTGGTGGTCTGTGATGTTCAGAGACTGGAGGGTTAAAAGCTTATATTTAGCAACAGGATGTATACGTGGTTAGGAACATTAAGTGTGGTGGAGTATAAAAAATTAATTATACCTTTCTTAAAAGAGAAGGAAGCTTTATATAGACTACTAAAGTAGCTTTGAGTTCATATTATCTCTCATGTTTATGGATCTGAGACTATAGTTCTGTTTTTTTTTTTAAACTTTCCCTGAAAAACATTAAAAAATGTCTTTGATTCTTTGTGAAGCATGCAGACTAGTATTCCAAGAAGAGGAAACTAAAATATGCTTATTTAACTTAAAGCCAAGTGTCCTCTTTTTTTGCATATATTATGAGAATAAGCATTCAATCAATAACTGGTCATCTGCATCACTTCCTACAGATAAACTAGGTATTTGTGATCTTTCTGCAAGTCTGTGTGTCTTACTAACAATGATGTAGGCAGACCGAGGCTCCTAGGAAGAAGGCCCTGAAAAGACATTTCTTCTCCTTTTCCCCATTTCAGTTAAGAATGCAAATTGCACATCAGACTTTGAGGAATACTTTGCCAAAAGAAAACTGGAGGAACGCGATGGCCACGCAGTCAGCATCGAAGAGTACCTTCAGCGCAGTGACACAGCCATCATTTACCCAGAAGCCCCTGAGGAACTGTCTCGCCTTGGCACGCCCGAGGCCAATGGGCAGGAAGAAAATGGTGAGGCTGTAATTCATTTTTAGCCACGACGCTGACCTCTGCAGCTGTTACAATTACAAATGCACTACATGCCTGGGTGTTTACCTTAAAATTTGAAGAACAGCTGCAGAGGCATGGAATTTCATGAGCAAAGATTAGAACTGTAATTTTAGGGTATTGTGAAATTTTTTTTGTCAGCAAATTTGTGTCATCTGTACATCCAATAAAGAACCAGAACAATTAGAGCCTATTTCTAAGAGATAAAAATATCTACATTGATTCCTCTCTTTCCAAAATATTTCACTTTTGAGGAAAACAACAAAGTTTAGAGATACTGACCCTAACCTTTGTTCTTCTTTACCGACACCTGAAAAGCTCCTTCACCCCGTGACTCCCTGAGTCATATGTGACTAAAGGTTTACTACGAACTGTCAGTCACCTAAAGAGAATCTCCTCATTTAGCAGCGGTTTAAATTTCCCCCCAAATGCGCCAGTAATTAATTAATTTTCCAGCGCAGTGTGAGCTGATTTCGACAAGTCTGCGCTGGGTGTGCAAGGGGACCGGTGTGCGTGGAGGCCGCGTGCGCCTGTGGCACTCTCGTGGAGCAGATTGCAGCGATTCCTGTCATACCATCCCGGGCAATCAGCCCATTAGCTGCCATTGATTTACTGACCTTTTGGCCTGCTTCTCTCCCTCTCGTCTCTCGGCTACAGACCTGCCACCTGGAACTCCAGATGCTTTTGCCCAACTGCTGACCTGCCCCTACTGCGACCGGGGCTACAAGCGCTTGACATCACTGAAGGAGCACATCAAGTACCGCCACGAGAAGAATGAAGAGAACTTTTCCTGCCCTCTGTGTAGCTACACGTTTGCCTACCGCACCCAGCTCGAGCGGCATATGGTGACGCACAAGCCAGGGACAGATCAGGTGGGGGGTTGGTTTTAAGTGATTCCTTTCTATAATAACCCCTTAGAGAAACGATATTGCTTTGATTGGCAATCATTATTAATTTTTCATGGCATTTTGAAGATGCAGATCTTTTAATGGTAATAGCTTTAATTGAGGTCTAAATGATTTTTTGATGGTCTCTTCTAATATGATTTAATAGTCTTATGTTCACGATCGAATGAGTGTGTTAATTTCTAATTTAGAAATTTTATTTGCACTTTAACTTGACTTTAGTTTCATTTTTATGTTCCACAAAAAGTGAATGAAATTGTAGCATTTTAATTATACATTATTAAACATCTCAGCAATTTTAATTCCATTTTTCACCTAGTTTTGCTTAGATATTTTTTTCATATGAGCTCTAAGTCATAGTAAAAGAAGTGTGCATTTTTTTCATTTGTCACATAACATCTTCAATTACTTAGACTATTTTTACAAGCTGCTCCTAGTTTATGAAATTTCATTAAGTGTTTTAAAGAAAATCAAAAAAGCCTCTAATATATATGCATATCTATATAAAATAAGCTGGATTAATACTAAAATGTTGGATATGCAATAAAAATGATCCCTTCCTGATATGCATATTTGTTACTAAATGTTAAAATTGCTCTGCCTCTTTCGGCTTACTTGTGTTAAAAATAAAAACTCTGTCTTAAACAGCATAGCATCTTAAATCCTTAAAATGATTGAATAGGATTGATTCATAGTGTCCCTTAAATGTTTTAGCAAAACTGCTCTTTCTGTCCTCCTGGGAGAATTGACTGCAGATTGATATTATGAGGTGTTCATATGGTAACAGAAATGGTGTGCCTTAAGTCCCAGTAACTGGCCCAACAGATCTGGAATCACCCGTAAACCTTGACACCATCTCTGTTTTTAAAATTATCGAACAGGATATTGTCTAAAATTCTTATGTTTCTTTCTTATGAGCTTTATTTTCTTTGAATAAGGAAAATGAGAATAAGCAAACACGATCCAGCAATGGCGATGATACTAGATTATGGAATTTTACTATTTTAAGAAAACAGCTCATGTAAATCATTTCATTTATATCTGATTGAACTTGTCACCTGAATGTTTTTCCAAGTTCAGTTATAAAAACTATGCTTGCATAGTTACACTTATGTAACAGTTTCTCTCCCCTTGCTTATATGCACAAAAACTCTAGGAAAAAAAACCGAGCCTAGATATTTATCTAGCATAACTGCTTTAAATTTCACATGCAGAAGTGTGATTGTGTTGGCGCATTATGAATGGTAGCTTTGGTGTTGAAAAGTCCCCTCATTTGCTCTTGGCATTTACAATTAGTAAATTAAAATGATTGTATCATATTAACAGTGGCACAACTAAAGTTTATAGTAGTCCTCTGAGGACTGTGGGGGGAGACAAAGCAGCTGTTGCTGTTTGTTTATGCAACTCAGCAACATATGAGCGCTGGTCCCTCAATGGCGCTCGGCGGGCTGGGCTCTGCTTGATCTTTGAAGGTTGCTGCTGTTTGAACAAACCTCCCTGTGTCCCATGTAACACCATCTGTCTCACTAGGAATGTGGGAAGATTCAGCACACCCTAGCAGTTGTCATACCGTTTCTGTGCTGTCTTTTTGCAAAAGGCTTTTGTGTCATTGCTGCTTGAAAAAGGCTGGCCTCCTACCTTGAGCATCCAGAGTGGATGACTGTATTTCTTTCTTTTCTTTTTTCTTCTTTTTTCAGAATTCTAAGTCACAGTTCTTTTGTTCCCTTGTTCAAAAAGGTCAGCTGTGTTTGATTATATCTTTGCTGCTTTTAACTTGTCTTTTCAGCAAACTTTTTTTCTTTTTCATCCCTACTCCCTAGCACACTACTAAAAAGGAAAATGACAAGTCGGTGAAGTCTTTCCTACTGGCCTGTGATAAAACTGCTCAAGCAGCTCTAACCCAAGATGTTGTCTGTTACATTTGATAATGAATCAGATCTTACATGCAACATCTCAGGAAAAACAGAGTTTATATTTGCTACTAGCACAGTGAATGGGGTATTTAAACATGCTTATCATGTAATGAAAGAGTTATAGTCAAGGATTTTTTAATTTATCTATTATTTTATTTATTATTGGGGCTTTTTTTCCTTCTTTAAAATTGGTATTGCTTCATTATAAGATATACTTTTACCTCAATACAGAAAATACGATAAAATGAGTTATTTGAGTGGGGAGTTTTTTTGGGAGACTATTTAGGATTTTGAGGATAATATTAATTTTTTTCCTTGACAAAACAGTTGCATTCCAATAGGGAATCTTCAGATTTTAGAATTTGCAGTAAACACAGAGAACCACAAACATCTTTGCAATGATGCTTTCTCATCTCTAACGGCTCAAAGAAACATTCTGGAAAAGAGACTACAGAGATAATCCTAAAGCAAGTGTTGGATGCGCATGTGAAAGCACTTTTTTTTTTATTTGTTCCAATTTTATTGCCAACATTATCACTTTTATTGCAACTCTGAAAGACTGGGCAAATAAATAAACATGCACTCAAACCTTTTGGCCTGTCTGAAAATAGAGGCCTTTTAAAAATATTTGTAACAAATTTCCTTTGTTCCTCCTGCACAAAACTGATGTCAGTCTTCCTCCTTTTATAGCACCAAATGCTGACCCAAGGAGCAGGTAATCGCAAGTTCAAATGCACAGAGTGCGGCAAGGCCTTCAAATATAAACACCATCTGAAAGAACACCTGCGAATTCACAGTGGTGAGTAGCAGAGGGGCTGGTGCTTACATTTGCATTTTGTTTCATTAGGGGCATTTTTAAAGATTGTGTAAAATTTACACAATCCTGTATGTAGTTTTTTGGATCTACCCATTTATGTCATAAGCTGTGTGCACCTGCTTTGTCATCGTGAGACTTATGGTACCACCAGTAGCACTGCTAATAAGAAGAGGAGTGCTTATACTTCTTGAAAATTGCAAATGCTTTGATTTATTGTGAAATCTAGAGGCTCCTCTTTGCCCCTTTAAAAACTCTTCTACAGATTAAATGTTTTGACCTGAAGAAACTCAGCTGACAAATTCTGAAGGATATTCATTTTTGATACCCAACCTTGAAAGAAGAATGTGGGAGAATTTTGGAAAAGAGCTTTTGTATGATAAGTGTTCCTTGATTCCTGAGAGCTGTGTATTACAGAACAACAACCTACCACTGAGATTTCTTCTTTATAACTATTTTGATAGCTCTGCCAAGCATTTTATTACCAAATTGGATGCTATTCAAAGGACTAGTTGGATTGGTAGAATCAATGGAATCTTCACAGAGTTGATTAAAGCCATGGCTGCACTTCCCTTTGAATACTGTGACATCTTTATTGTGCTATTGACCACACATTAATCTGACACTCTGTTTAAATAGGAGGCCGCCGATGGCAAGACCAGATTTGGGATCTTGGCTGAAAAAGGCACAGATAGCCCTCACCTTCCACTGCTAACATCTTGAATTATGTCCTTCCAGGGTAGATAAAGCCCTGAAACAGTGATAGCCACATAATCCTAATCTAACCACCAAGAACGTAGAGGTGCCCCATTGTGTTCCTTTCCTTTGGTTGCACAGATTCTTGCCTTGGTAGACAACTGCAGTCGTTACCCAATCAAAAAAATGTAACGTCAATTTTAATTGTCATTTTAGGTGAAAAACCGTACGAGTGCCCCAACTGCAAGAAACGTTTCTCCCATTCTGGTTCCTACAGTTCACACATCAGCAGCAAGAAATGTATTGGCTTAATCTCTGTAAATGGCCGGATGAGAAACAATATCAAGACGGGTTCTTCCCCTAATTCTGTTTCTTCTTCTCCTACTAATTCAGCCATTACCCAGTTAAGAAACAAATTGGAGAATGGAAAACCACTTAGTATGTCTGAACCAACAGGCTTACTTAAAATTAAAACAGAACCACTAGACTTCAATGACTATAATAAAGTTCTTATGGCCACACACGGGTTTAGCGGCACTAGTCCCTTTATGAATGGTGCACTTGGAGCCACCAGCCCTTTAGGAGTTCATCCGTCTGCTCAGAGTCCGATGCAGCACTTAGGTGTAGGGATGGAAGCCCCTTTACTCGGATTTCACACAATGAATAGTAATTTAAGCGAGGTACAAAAGGTTCTACAGATTGTGGACAACACAGTTTCCAGGCAAAAAATGGACTGCAAGGCTGAAGAAATTTCCAAGTTGAAAGGTTATCACATGAAGGATCCATGCTCTCAACCTGAGGAACAAGGAGTTACTTCTCCTAATATTCCACCCGTAGGTCTTCCAGTAGTGAGTCATAATGGTGCCACTAAAAGTATTATCGACTACACGTTAGAAAAAGTCAATGAAGCCAAAGCTTGCCTCCAGAGCTTGACTACTGACTCAAGGAGACAGATCAGTAACATAAAGAAAGAGAAGCTACGTACTTTAATAGATTTGGTCACTGATGACAAAATGATTGAGAACCACAACATATCCACTCCATTCTCCTGCCAGTTCTGTAAAGAAAGTTTCCCTGGCCCCATTCCTTTGCATCAGCATGAACGTTACCTTTGTAAGATGAATGAAGAGATCAAGGCAGTCCTACAACCCCATGAAAACATAGTCCCCAACAAAGCCGGAGTTTTTGTTGATAATAAAGCCCTCCTCTTGTCATCTGTACTTTCTGAGAAAGGAATGACAAGCCCCATTAACCCGTACAAGGACCACATGTCTGTACTTAAAGCATATTATGCTATGAACATGGAGCCCAACTCTGATGAACTGCTGAAAATTTCTATTGCTGTGGGCCTTCCTCAGGAATTTGTGAAGGAATGGTTTGAGCAACGAAAAGTCTACCAGTACTCAAATTCCAGGTCACCATCACTGGAAAGGAACTCCAAGCCGTTAGTTCCCAACAGTAATCCTCCCACAAAAGACTCTTTATTACCCAGGTCTCCCGTAAAGCCTATGGACTCCATAACGTCACCGTCTATAGCAGAACTCCACAACAGTGTTACGAATTGTGATCCTCCTCTCAGGCTAACTAAACCTTCCCATTTTACCAATATTAAACCAGTTGAAAAATTGGACCACTCAAGGAGTAATACTCCTTCTCCCTTAAATCTTTCCTCCACATCTTCTAAAAACTCCCACAGTAGTTCTTACACTCCAAACAGCTTCTCTTCTGAGGAGCTCCAGGCTGAGCCTTTGGACTTGTCATTACCAAAACAGATGAAAGAACCCAAAAGTATTATAGCCACAAAGAACAAAACAAAAGTTGGCAGCATAAATTTAGACCACAACAGTGTTTCTTCGTCATCTGAAAACTCAGATGAGCCTCTGAACTTGACGTTTATCAAGAAGGAGTTTTCAAATTCAAATAATCTGGACAACAAAAGCGCTAACCCAGTGTTCGGCATGAACCCATTTAGTGCCAAACCTCTATACACAGCTCTTCCTCCACAAAGTGCATTTCCTCCTGCCACTTTCATGCCACCAGTCCAGACTAGTATCCCCGGGCTACGACCATACCCAGGACTGGATCAGATGAGCTTTCTACCACATATGGCCTATACTTACCCAACTGGAGCAGCTACTTTTGCTGATATGCAGCAAAGGAGAAAGTACCAGCGAAAACCAGGATTTCAGGTAATGAGACATATCTTTTTGCTTGAAAGAGAGGAGGTGAAAATTATATCGTTTATGTGTATGTAGGAAAAAAATCTTAGTGAAAAAAATCTAGTGCTGTGTCCTCCGCAGAAATAGAAGAGTGGGTTTGAACTTGAATCTAAAACTGAGTGAGCTACACAAATAAATGGAGAAACAGTGGAACATTGTGCTACGTAAGCACTTTTGCCTTAAGAAAGAGAAAGAACTTAATATTTATTTTTGAGATTTATTTGGATTGATCCATCTGCTTTCAGAATTATACATTGATATGAATATTTGGTAGGATTTACATAGATGCTAAAAGTTAACATTTATGACGGTCACATACTTTTAGAGACGCTCACAATTTGCAATAATGCATGTGTAAATTTGATGTGCACTTCATTTTATAGTTTATTTGGAAGAGCATTTTTAAAATATCTTGTACATGCCACATGATTTCCTTTGTAGGTTTCAAGCTAGTAAATAATTTATGGTTTTTCAAATACAAAAGCAGGTATGTTCTAACATCATGGAGTATAATCCCTGTTTGCAAAATAGGAGCGTAAGTAGCAGTGCACCTCTGTAACAGCTGTTCCGGTATTCCAATTTACAGTACATCTGCCCTCTTTGTAAATGTATTTAAGCCTATTTAATCTTCTCTAGTATTAATTAGTGCAAACGTAGTCTAAGAAAACCGAACTGTGGGCTAGCAAATGGAAATGTATGTTATCATGCAATTTTGCACTCCTTTGGATCAAGACAAAATAAATATCAAGAAATTTAATAATTTACTGATCCACATTCATTATTGCTCAGTGCTGAAGGCTGTTTTAACATAGATAGAACATTGATAAAAAAGTGTTATTAATATTCCCTATTTCAAATTAGAAAATTAAATATAAAAATATAGCTTGAGGCCTTTAGTTGGTAGACATACATTTAAATAGATTGCATAATAATAACATTTTGTACCTAAATATAAAATTCAATTAAAATGGGGTTTCCGCAGCTACGGATCATTCCTAAAGTTAAGCACACTGGAAAATACACAAATTCTGATGTTTAATTCTCACTCACAGATATTTCCTGATAGGAAGAAAATTCAAGAATTTGGGGGAGTTTATATTTTTCTCACCTTCAGAGTTGACCATTTTCTATCTCTGAAGAACAGCAAGCTCTACCACCTAGGGCAGAGAAGGTTTATATTTTTGTTGAAATGTGAAACCTCATATATTGTTTGTGGAAAGTAATAGTTTTTAAAAACTAGATCGATTCATCGCGAGCACCTCTGAGGTTCTCCAAATGTCAGCCGATGCGAAGTTGTTTGGTACAAACACAAAGAGAAGCAACTGTGTTGAACTATGTGATTATATCACAGGGAGAATTGCTTGATGGAGCACAAGACTACATGTCAGGCCTAGATGACATGACAGACTCCGACTCCTGTCTGTCTCGAAAGAAGATCAAGAAGACAGAGAGTGGCATGTATGCATGTGACTTATGTGACAAGACATTCCAGAAAAGCAGTTCCCTTCTGCGACATAAATATGAACACACAGGTATGAGTGACTTTGACTAGCTAGTTAGAGCTTCCCGGCCTGCTGTACATTTCATAATATTTAATGAGTACACTTGTGCAACATAAGATGTAGCATATGCTGATACCTTCAACAAGGAAGAAATAATGCTTTTGCCTAGCTCAGTAGGACTTTTTCGTTGCCTGTTTATTGGATCATTCATGTGTTTATCAGTGTGCTTGTCTTATATTTTTTGAGTTAGTCTTACACCAAATTCACAAATCATGTCAAAGATATATTTAAATGGCCAGGGCAATGAAATGACATGACACAAGCCAGCTATTGAAAATATCTTCAAATTCTTAAGCTGTGATGAACCTGTATATGGAAAAATTTAACAATAAAAAATTCAGTCAATGCTGTATTCGTTTCATCATCGAAACATCAAGGAAGCCATGATTTGGGGGTGATACTGTTTGGTTTTCATAAATTGGCCATGTTTTGAATAAACTAAAAGTGTTAGGACTGTGAAAGAAAAGACAAAAAGTGGATAATAGGCCAAATGAGCTACTGAAATTACTAATATTTGGAAGACTAAAATACAACTTTCTGAATTTAAATAGTTTCTTTCCAATTCATGCATTCCTCATTAGGAAGCGTTGACAAGATAGCCTGATTCTTCCCCATAAGGAGAGAAGTAATGGGTTAATTTTTCAAAAGAAAGCTGAAGTGCCATAAGGTGAAGCAATATTAGTTCCCACAATCCAAGATCTGATCTGCAACTGCGTGCTGGAGCTGCGCCTGTGTTCCCTCCCTCCCCCTCCTTCCACCCTTAACCACAGAGTAACTCGGCTTCATCCCTGTTCTTAACCCATCTCCAGCTTTTCTCCAGTAGAAATTTGGCATGCTGTACTGGCCCTAAGTGGGAAAAGAAAGAATGTAGGATCGCGACCAAAATACTGATGGGCGGAAATTATAGGAAAATTCTCATTTTAACCAAGATGTCTAGTATCAAACATTTTAATATAGGGACTTCCCTGGCGGTCCAGTGGTTAAGACTCCGCCCTTCCAATGCAGGGGGCATGGGTTCGATCCCTGGTCAGGGCACTAGGATCCCACATACGTCACAGCACAGCCAAAAAATAAAATAAAATGAGCCTTGAAAAAATGTTTTTAATATAGTGGAAAAAATTAACCTAACATTAATGCTCTTTGGGGAGAAGTAATGAAGAGGCAAAAAAGAAAAAGAAAAAAGAAGAAAAGGGAATGTGAATACCTCCTGTCACAGTTTGACTGTATAAATACGTAGCACCCCTTTTAGTGACTGAAAACCATCCTTGGGAAGCCTTTGTACTGATCACTCTCCCTTATTCCTCACTGGGCATGTGAGGGAGGCAGTACAAGTGACCACAATCACCTGAGGGTCGGGGAAAGTTGGGTGAGTCCTACAACGTTAAGTGTTGAGGGTATTTGTAAAAAAGAACAAGGTTGATTAATAACAGCGCTCTTATTCCAACCAACCCAGTTTTCTTTTTCTTCAATTGTCTGATACTAATTGCTATGATTTCAAAAGTTCAACTAATGATACTTTAAAAGCAACCTAATTTGAATAGCAAATCCCAATAGTTTTTACACTTGTATGATAAAATTCAATGTTTGAAACGTCACAATTTTCTTACATTTGTCTTTTTTTTTTTATTTATTTGTTTTTATTTTTGGCTGCGTTGGGTCTTCGTTGCTGCGCGCAGGCTTTCTCTGGTTGCGGCGAGCGGGGGCTACTCTTCGTTGCGGTGCACGGGCTTCTCATTGCGGTGGCTTCTCCTGTTGCGGAGCACGGGCTCTAGGCACGCGGGCTTCAGTAGTTGTGGCTCGTGGGCTCTAAAGCGCAGGCTCAGTAGTTGTGGCTCACGGGCTTAGTTGCTCCGTGGCATGTGGGATCCTCCCAGACCAGGGCTCGAACCCGCGTCCCCTGCATTGGCAGGTGGATTCTTAACCACTGCGCCACCAGGGAAGCCCCTGACATTTGTCTTTTATGATAGTTATCAATAGATGTTTTCTTTAGTACCAAGTCCTATTTATGTATTTTAGATTAAAGATATTTTCATACCTAAATTTACTTTAATATCTTAATCAACCTCAAATATATTTTGTATTCATTATTCAACTCCAATAAGCACATCATTGAAGGCATCTTTCCCTCTCTGATTGGTTTTATTATATGACCATATGCAAACTCTATCATTTACTACATGGTGAGTGTAAAACTTTTATTTTAGTGAGGGCTGTCATACATATTGACATCCAGTCAGTATCTTTATTTCTTATAAATTAGTCCATAAACTTCAAGGTGTATAGATAGTTAAGAGACCCCAAAGTTGACAAACACAAATATGCATTATCAATCTGAAAAATATACTGTATTAAAAAAAGATAAAATATTCTGGTCCTTTAAGATGTGAGAAGATCAGCTGCCTAGAAACATTGCCTAGCAACAAGATGCTAACCATCCAATGGTTTCTCTAAACATGTGATTAATTATCCTCCTGTTGGCTTCCCAGCTTGTCAAGTTTCCAGTGTGTTAACTTTTTGGTCTCCTGACCAAACATCTCATGACATTACTACTGTCAGTTATTAGGTTCCATCAAAGTGAAGTTCTTCATGAATTTTCTATCAGTACGATATATGTGGAAATTTAGTTCATTTTCCTTCCCTAATTGGGCCCCACAAGCCTTTTATTTGTTTATATTAAGCACTAGTAATACTTTGAGAATGTGTTAATATGAAAATTATAAGTGAGAACAATCTTTGGGTTGATTGATTCTAAGGTTGGGAAATGAAGTTGAATGGTCATTTGATTATGTGTTGATTACGAATGTGTCATTGATAAAGTGTGTTTGTTACATCTGTCTACAATTTAACATATAGAATAGTTTAAATTAAGAAGGAAATTATGAGCTACTTATTCTCGAGATCCTGTGCTCTTTTACCTCGGCTTGTTTAATTTATTTCCTAGGCAGACACGAAAGATATAATGCTTAATTCTCCTTACCAATAGCTCATTGATTGCTTGCTTTTCCTGGGAACTGGGACTGGGACAGAGGAAGGAAACACTACATAAATGTTGATTTCAATAGGATTAATTGTCACAAACAAGGACTGTGAAATGAAAAATCTGAAACTCCTGTTAGGCACTGTAAAGCACCCACTTACATTCCACTAAAATTTAAATCTGACATTTATTGAGTACTTTCTCTATTGAGACATTGCAGTAGGTGCTCTTAAACCCCCTTTTTTTTAGAAAAGTAATAAAAATATTTCTACTTTTGAGTGAAGTCAGAGTTTCAAATAAATTACCAGCCAATTCTGTTTCTCAGTTACATGGTAATATTTTTCATACCACAAACCTTTCATTTATTAACTTCAGTTATCATTCTAGCTGTCAGGTGAATCATGAATCTTGATATTAGAGAAAAAATCTTACCCTGAAAAAGCTTTGACTCACTCAGTATCAGTTTGGATGTTTTTTTCTGAATCTTGTTCATGTGGAAATTTAATTCCAGGACATCTTGATTTGAATCAGGTAAACCGATCAAACAAGTTAAAAAGAGATAAATGACCAAGTCAGTTCCTATTTAAATTGAATTTATTAAATGCTTACCAGTGAAATTTCTGGAGATTAGTAGAATATTTAGTGCAAGATATAGGTCAACACTCCTGCTCCCCAGTTCTGTCCTTTGTATGACATAATAGCTGAACATTTTATCCTTTTAGGTTGTCAGTTCATAGTGTAGAATTAATGTATTTCAATATAAGCATATTATTTATTATCAAAGGAATTCCCTGAAAATCAATGGCTGGTAACCATCGAATATCTGTATCTTAGACTGCAGGTCAGTGGGCATCCCCCAGGCATTTCTAACAGGCCTTGAACTTGTCCTTGAGAATGCTTCTCTCTCAGGACGCTGCTCTGTGTTTTGTTCCTTTGGAAAAGAGAAAGCCACATCAACTGTGATGTTCATTCAAAATTATTCACACGCTGATCCATATAGTTACCTAACTGGTAGACATTTTTGTGCTCTTGAGCTGCTGAGGCATTTAGGGAGGTTGTAGGACAGTTCTGCCCACGTGTGCTGTAGCAACTAAAGAACCAGGAAAGTTCTTATCTGCAATTTCTCTTCTCTCCATTCAGATTCATTTCATCCATGTACTCTGCTCCTGATACATGCATCTTGCTTACGACTTGGGAAATTATTGAACGTGTATTCATAAATACAAATAAAAATATGAAACATTCATCGAGTGTTTACTATGTGCAATCCTTGTGCTAAACACTTTACCTACATTGCCTGCTTTACTCCTTATGCCCAGTCTACAAGTTAGGTCCCCAAATAATTTCCCTTTTACTGACAAAGACCCTGATCCTTGGAGAGGTTAACATGCCTGAGACTGCACAGCTGGTCATAAAAGATGGGTTTGAACCCAGGCAATCAGACTCTAGAACCCATCTTCCCTATCTAGCACTGCACCACCCTGCCTCTGTGAATGAACTGCCACTGTCAGAAACATCTTATCCTAGCTCCTGATAGCATTTTTTTAAAGGTCCAAGTACACACAAGAGAGAGCAAATTCATATACAGCGACTTGAGATTTTTCTGGAAGGCAAAACCTCTGTCTTTTTCCCAAATGCACTTCTGCTTCCTTTTAAATTACCTTCCCACACGGTGGTCTTGTGAAATGGAAAAGCACACTATCTTTCCAAACTCTTGGCACTTTATTGAAATTTTCTTCTCTGTTATCTAGTTTACCTCATTCAAAACAACTTTTCCAAAAGTTAAGGAGTGGTTCTTGTGTGGTTTGCATTACACTTTTTTTCTTCAGACTATAAGCTGCCTTGAAGCAGATTACTTGAATCTTCTTTATTCCCAATAACAATGAGTAGCCACCAACAGCTACCTTTCTGAATTTTCCTCTTACAGGTAAATAACTTCTTCCTACTCTAATGTTGTGCTTTACCATGTCTTATCACTTAATTTATATTGGACGTTACAGTAAGATAAAGATCATTGATGAAATAACATATAGCAGCCTATAGCATTTTCTAAATAGTAGCATGCCCCAGAGGCATTCAATAGCATTATTAAAGATATTTGATTACTAATTGAGATTCTGTATCACCATATAACTGAATACCTGAGGCGTGTAGAATGGTTTCCTAATCTTACTGTCACTTAGCAAATGAAAATGGTCTTGAATCTACTAATGCTGGTTTTCAATTTGCTGAAATTCAGGTTTGTATTAGGAAATGTAAGCGCATAGCTTCCTGTATGTTATGATGAGACATACTGCTCTCCATGACACACTTCTGACTTTAATTCTGGAGCATCAGTCCGATCAATTTTTTTTTGTAGTTCTATTTTGGAAATAAACTTTTAAGTATGGCAGCTATGGAAGGTGTTGAAGGCATTCCAGTGCTATTTGTGGCCTGGAATCAACCAGATGTGTTTAGGCTTGGCACCAGTTTCAAGTTCCAAACACTGGTTAGAAACTGCCTGGAATGCCAAAGGAAATACAGCATTCTCTAGCTGAAGAGTATTTTAACACTCAACAAGTGGCTGACATCTCATGGAAAACTTTAGAGGGAAAACACTATTTGGGGTTTGTTCAGCCTGCATGACATTCATCTTTCTACTTTGTGTTTTCAAATGATTTCTTCTCTAATTTGTGTTCTTAGAAGCATTTGGCTGATAAGACATTCTTAACATCATCTTTCCTCTATTCCTGCTCCTGCCTGACTTGGCAGTTTGCTCCTGTTTGAGCCGTAAAGCCTATTTCCAAAGCACCCATTTATGAGGTAACAAGCAGAGGATATACAACTGGCAATGCCAGCGATGATGCCTTCTTGATCACT